>NW_026614060.1:0-53082 GCF_026230105.1 Diorhabda sublineata | reverse complement strand
GTACTGACAAGTAAGGCTGTTTTGGAAACGGATAAATTCCGCACAATCAAATTTGTGTTAACAAACAATTCTTTCATGCGGAAGTATTTTCTATCATTATAAATAAAAGGCTGTGTCAAAGCACAGCTACCTGCAATAAAGAAAGTTTAATCAGGGTCTCACCTGACTACCTGAGTCCGTTTTCACTTCACTTCACTCTCGCACTTGTTTACTCGTCGAAGTCTCGGAGTCAACTAGAAGTTACACACACACACAATTTCCCTTGAGTCCTTCGGGCATGATATATTTGTTACTTTTCCTATGTTTAAACTTGACTTCATATTTCTTTTCCGTGAGGTAACTGTTTATTGATTTTATTAAGTTCGTTGGTATCTGTGCTGATTTCATCTTGGATATAAGTGCTTTCTCCCACACTGTGTCATAAGCTTTTTCTAGGCCGAGCGTGGCTAGTCCTGGCTTTCGTTGTTTTTTATTAAGTTCCGTTTTAGCGTGGTCTATTATCCTGGCTAGCTGTAGTTCAGTTGTGTGATTTTTCTTAAATCCGAATTGTTCTGATCGGATTATTTATTTCTTCTCTAGGTGAGAGTTAATTCTTTTTTGGATAATTCTCTCCCATATCTTGCCCATGGTGTTGAGAAGAGATATGGGCCTATAGCTACCTGGCCGGTTGGCTTCTTTGTTGGGTTTTCGGATCGGGATTATATTAGCATTTTTCCATGGTTTTGGGAAATAATTCAGTCTTATTGCTGCATTAATTATGTAGTACAGCTGAACTAGAGCCTTTTTGGGAAGATTTTTTAGAACAATGGCCTGGAATCCATCTTCACCTGGCGCCTTATTCTTCATTTTTCTTATGATGTATTTTACCTCCTCAGGGTTTGTGCTCGTTGTTTCGTCGTTTTCTTGGTTCATTATTTCGTTTAACTGGTTTTCTACTAGTGTTTTCGTTTCATCGTTTGACTTGTGGCTAGTTAGATTATGGTTTCTTCTTATTTGTTCGGCTATTGCATTCAGCTTCTCGTTTGGGTCTTGGATCAGGATGTCATCCATTATTAGTGGCGGTATTTCATTATTATTTCTATTTTTCTTGGCCTTGATCATTTTCCAGACGTTGTTTCCGCTTCCGTTTATTTTTCTGATTCTTGCATGCCATTGTTCTATTTCAAGTGATTCGAGTCTGGCGTTGATTTCTGTATTTATTTCGTAGATTTTGTCTCGTAGTTCGGGTGTCGGATGTCTTTGGTATTGTCGTCTTAGTCTGTTTTTCATCGTTATCATGTCTTTTGTCTCCTCGTTGATTTTGTTGGTTTTTGTCTTATACTTTATTAGTGGTATATGGTCTGTCATTGCTTTTTGTATTGTTTTTGTCAATTTTGTTATTTCTTTGTCTATTGTTTCTGCGTCGTCTATGTCATTATCTGGTATTTCGATATATTTGACGTTGTTTGTCGTTTCCGTTTCCACAGGTTTATGGTCTGAGTTTAGTTCGTCAAGTGCTTTTGTGTTTTGGAGCGTTATGTTTTTTGTGATGAATATGTCGATTGTTGAATTCGAATGTCCTGTCACTCCACTGACTCGAGTAGCCTCGTCAGGGGCGTAGATAACATACCCGTTGTCTTCTGCAATCTTGTGGAGTTTCTTGCCTATGGGGGTGCATTTGTTGTTCACACCCCATTCAGTATGCGAAGCGTTCAGGTCACTCGCCATTATGACACTTTGATTTCCCTCCATTAGGCTTTCGATTTCTTATCTTTTTAAGTTGTCTACTGTGTTTCTTGCTGTCGGTTTCCTGTATACTGCATAAATGTCTGTGTTGCCGATTCTGATGCCTGTCGTTACTAATGATTGTGTCTGCGTTTCTATTTTATTATATTCAATGTTCGTCTTTGTATATATAGCTACACCGTCTTCGGCCTTGTTTTCGTTATTTTGTAAGTGAATAGTTTGGAATAAAAGGAGGTGTATTCTACCTTTGCATTTTGTTTCCGTCCCTATTATTATGTCAGGTTTTCTCCTATTGGCCAATTCTCTTAGTTGGTATATTTTTTTCCTTATGCCATTTGCGTTCCATTGCATGATTTTTATTTTCTTATTCATTTGTTAATGGTCCATTATATATGTTTTCGTATTTCATAAATATCTGAGCTTTTTCAAGAAAGTTTCTTGCTCCTAGGAGCTCTTGTTTCAAATATGTCAATATACTTATCATTTTATCTATGTCGCATATTTCATTTATTTCTCTCATAAGTTCGCTTAGCTCGCTCGTTTTGTCCTTTATGTTGTTGCTATTTACGTACTTAGGTGGTTGTCCCGTTGTAGAGCTGTGGCTGGAGGTGGCTTCAGCAAAGCTAATATTTTCTTTTATTCTGGAACTAACAAATGTCCTTTTTGTTGTAGGTACCTAGGGCTTATGCCTGTTTTCCTTTTGCCTCTCTATTTTGTCCACGTATTCAATGTATTTCTCACATTGTGTGTAGTTGGCGGTGTGTTGACCTCCACAGTTCACGCATGTTGGTGTTTCATCTCTGGTTTTATCGCATGCCTTGGTATCATGCTGTTTACCGCACTTCACGCAGTTAGGTTGTGTGTAACAATTTGCTTGGGAGTGCCCGAAGTGTTGGCATCTGAAGCATTGGGAGACTGTATTTTTCTCATATACATTTCCCATTTAACGCCGATATTCTGAATACCTCTTATATTTTTAACGTCTTTCAAATTCACTTCTTTTTTGAAGTGGAGGAGGTAGCTGTGGCTTCCAACATTTTGTTTTCTTGACTTCATGGCAATTATTCTTTCTACGTTGATGTGATATTCACTCAACATTTCTTCTCTAATTGCCTCCAGGCTTAGACCCGGTGCTGCCTCCATTACTAATTTTTTCAAGATTTCCTCCCTATCAGTGTATGTGAAAAACTCACTTTGTGACTGCTTCAGTTCACTCTTTACTTTATCATAATGATCCTTGTTTTTTAAGTGAATTTTCGTTTCACGTCTATTCCTGTTGATGATCAGGCGAAAATCTCTGGATCCTATGATATGGGTGATTTCTTTCACGATCTCATCATATTTAGGTATGGTGCCTAGTAAAACCAGGGGTGGCAGGGTTTTTTCGCGTCTTATAGGCGCGCTGCTTGAGCTTTCTCCTATTTGGTCTAAATTCTCGTTATTGAGAACACCAAACTTGTTTTTCGTAGGGATGTTGGGGTTTATCATTTCTAGATCTTCTTCCATGGTGCTGCTGTAGTAGCTTTGAGTTTCTTGCTGCCGTTCATTTCGCTCACTTTCGGGTTTTCAATTGTTTTTAGGGTTTTCCCCTTCACACTCACTTTCCGTTTTTCACCAAATTTATTTGAGTACACGGATGTACGCACTTTCATGTCTCTCCCGTTTTTCCGTGAGGTCTTAGGACCCCATTCGTCGCGAGTTTGATGTTTCCGCACTTCTGAATTTTTATCTCGTTTTATAATCACTTTGTCACTTCGAACTCACTATGTTATACATAGTGATACTACTGACCTAACACACACACACAATTTCCCTTGAGACGAGCCCGTCCCTCTAGGCATCCACCCCCGGATAAATCCACGAGTGGGTGCGAAGAAGAACATTCCACCACCACCTGTCAATTCGACAGGTCCTCATCCTCTTTCGCGTCTTATCTTCTCCATTTCTGCTTGGACTTGTTTGTCCGTTGATATATCTTCTTCCTCTAAAGATTGTCTCTCTGGTTTCTTTCTCTTTTTTTTATTTTTCACTTCCGTATAGTCTCCTTCCATGGGGCAGTCTTCATTTTTTGTTCCTTCGTTAATTTTGTTTGTTATTTTCGTTTTATCCACTTCTTCTGTAGTTGGATTTCTTTCCAACTCTTCTATTTTTCTTTCAGATGCTTCGTATTCGGCTTTCAGTTCATGATTGTTTTTCTCTGAGGTCTCTATATACTCATTTCTCATAATCTCTCTCTTTTCATAATTTTTAATCATCTCTTCAAGGGATTTAATTTGTTGTCCCATCGTCTTTATAATTACTTCATAATCAGTTTTTGTTTTTTTATTATTTCTGACAACTCAGTAATTGCCTCTTCTTTTTGTCGTTTTAACGACAAGTCTCTGTCGTAGGGTTTCTCCCTGTTTTTGTAGTTTTCATGCTCTATGCCTGTTAATCTCTGTCTGGGTTTTCCTATTTCCTATTTCCTGGAGTACCTGGAAATTACCTAAAAGAAAATGTTATTCGTCGCGAGTTTGATGTTTCCGCAGTTCTGAATTTTTATCTCGTTTTATAATCATTTTGTCACTTCGAACTCACTATGTTATACGCACTGTTTGAATCGATGTTTACACCTCGAGATACACAGGGATACTACTGACCTAACACACACACACACACTTGCGCGTGAGAAATCCCGTCCCTCTAAGCATCCACTCCCGGATAAACCCGCGAGTGGGTGCGAAAAAGGACATTCCACCACCCCCTGTCATTTCGACAGGTCCTCATCCCCTTTCGCGTCTCAGTTTCGCGCGTAGACTCCTTCCTCTCCCCTTAGTTCTATAGGAGATTCCGGGATGTCTATCTTTTTTTGTTAAGAGATTAGCCTATTGGCTATACTCTCTTGGCTTCTTGGTCTGGACGTCTTGATGTGTGTGTGTGTGTGTGTGTTTCGCGGCCGGTAAACCTTTTCCAACCTCCAACCTGTAGGAAAAGATCTAATCCGAGTGGTCTTTCGCCTTCTCTATAGCTGTCCCCGATGTATAACTCTACACCTGCTTATGAAATGCGGAGTTATCGTGTCAGGGGGTGTCCTCTGGGTTGTCTCTGAAAACCTAGGATTGTGGATAGAAATTTTTTTTTGTTTTTTTTTTGTTTTTTTGTTTTTTTTTTGTTTTTTTGTTTTATACTAACCTAACCTACTACTACTACTAACCTACCTCAACCTACATTACCTATCCATCCAATTGTTTTCTGGGCCTCTTGTGTTTCTTGTAGTCTTCTTTATTGTATTTTGTGATTTTCCTTAATTCTTCGTTGGGGTGTGTTGCCAACTCCTCGAATAGCTTTATTGCCCTTTGGTCCATGATGTCTAATACTTTTTCGGGTCCCGTTTCGCCGTATATTTCCTCGCTACTTGTCCAGTGAACATCTAATTCGTTTATCCTTCTGTTCCATTCCTCGCTTCTGTGCTCCTGTAGTTGTTCTTGAATTTCCCGTTTCATTTCCCTGACTCTCCTCCTTTCTTCTGGATTTTGTTCTTTGGGCTCTTCTAGCTATTCGGTTTTTCTCCCCAATCAGATTTCTCAGATCGTCGCTTATATTTTTGAATCTGCCGTATTTGTCTGATACGGTCGTTGTGGTACTTCGTTCTATCGCTTCTGATAGTGCTTCTTCGAAGAAACAGACCTGTTCTTCTAGCATCTCCTTGCTTTTTATTTCCGTGATTGGTCCTAACAGCTGTCCTGTTAGCCTTCTGAATTTATCCCAGTTTATTTTTCTCACGGTTCTTCCTGTTTGTCTGTTGCCGCTACCAATGGTGACGACGATTGGTGAGTGAGCGTCGCCGCCGTCTATGGTCCGGATTTCTACATGCATCGTCATGTCTCTCAACACAACGATGTCTATAACCTCGGGCCTTCCTCCGTTTGGTGGGTAGTGTGTCGGTCTTACTGGTCCTATCGCTTGATAGGATGGGTGATCTTCTATGATCTTCTCCAAGTTTCTCCTTGTCTGTTTCTTCTTATGCTGTACCACGCAGGGGACTTGGCATTCAGATCTCCTATGATAATGCCTTTTTTACCATCTGGGAGTACTGCTAACACGTCATCCTCGTGTATTGTGGTCTCAGGCCTTACGTATGCTGATATTATTCTAATATCGCCGTATGATGTTTTAATGACTACTATTGTCGCCTCCATGCTAAGTAGTCCGTCCGGTGAGTTTATTCGATGTTGGCACAACTCTTTTTTCATTGTACCTCCGGAGCGTCCGTTTATATCGTCCCTATAAACGTTGTATCCTGGCCAGGTGAGTCTGTGTGTGTCACCTGGCAATTTCGTTTCTTGTAGAGCGAAGATATCGTAATCTTCTTCCTCCAAGATCACTCCCATGGTGTTTTGGTTTGTTCGTAGTCCTCCTGTGTTCCACGAGCCGATCTTTATTTGACTAGGAAGGTTGTTTGTCATTTTATTTGGCTTGTTGGGCTATTAATGTCGCTATGAGTGCCTGCATGTTCTGCAGCATACTCAATATCTCGCCCGTTCCTTGTTGTTTTTGTGAATTTGGGGCTACCGGCGTTTTCTTGGCCGTTTGGGCGTAGCTGTCTCCTGGGATCGTGGTTTTTGTTGTTGGTTTCTTGGTTTCTTCTTTTTTGGGATTTTTTGGACACCCCCTGTAGTTGGCTGGGTGATCTCCTGCGCAGTTTCTGCATTTAGGTTTCTCGGTCTTGCTCAGGGTGCAGTCCGCGGCCCCCTGTGTTCTCCTGCGCATCTTACACAGCGAACGTCCATGTGGCACGTGCTCTGTCCGTGATGGAAACCTTGGCACCTGTAGCATTGTACAGGACTGTCGTGTTTTTTCTGTTCTATCACACTTATTTTCGTGTGGCACAGATATCTCAGGTTTTTGTATGCCTGCTCTTCTGCAGGCTCGATAACTACCATGTATATTGGTAGTAATTTTCTTGTGTTGTCTTGGTTTTTTTGCGTATAGCTCGTCAGTTGCCATACTTTTTTAGGTTTCAATCCTAATTCCTTCAGCTCGGTTTCTGCTTCCGGAGCTGGGGTGTTGACTGCTAGTCCTTTTATCACTAGCTTTCTTTCTTTTTATTCTCTGAGTGCGTACGTGTACCACTCTATTTCTTTGTGCTCGCTCAGGAGCATCTTCATTTTGTTAAAATCATCCACTGATTGCGTGGTGATCTTTCCTGTGTGGCTGCCCATTTTGCATTGGGCGTTGATACTTCTCTGTATCAGTTGTTTCCTGATAACAGTCCACATAAGTGGGGATTTCAGTATGATTGGAGGTGGCCTCCTCTCTGGTTTTTTTTGTTTTTCCTCTTCGTCTCTCTTTATTTTTTTTAGTTCTTCCTCTATTTCTTTTCCGCTTTCGTTGCTGTCGTTTTTGTTTTCTACCGTAGGTTTGCTTTTCGCATTCTTACGTTTTCTTTCATTTTTCACTTGCGTGAAATCCTCCTCTTCCATTGGGCAGTCTTCGCTGTTTGAGTCCTCCATTACTATAGTCGGGTTCTCACATTTTCTCTCCCACATTTTGTTCTCCGCTTGTGGTTGTCCTTCCTTTTGCATATTTTCAATTTGTTCCATAAGTTTTGTTACTTTCTTCTCTAGTTCGTCCATTGTTTCACTCATGTTGAACATTCTCACCTGTTGTGTTTCAACAGTTCTTCTCAATAGAAGGATTTCCTGGTCCTTTTTCTGGTTTTCTTCCTCCGATTTATTCAGTTCTTCTCTTGTTTTTTTTAATTCATCATTTGCAACTTCAAGAAGTTTCGCTGCCCTATCTTTTGATGTTCCCCTATCGTAGGGTTTTCCCCTACATTTGGGGATTTCAGGCTCCATACCTGTACTCTCTTCTTAGTAGTTCTTTTTTTTTAAATTTCCTAAGATTTCCTGGAATTTAAAAGTTAAATATTTGTCCGTACTAAGTGTACGGAAACTTTAAATAGCGGAATTCTCCGCGCAATCAAAATGCTTCATTATCGGACTTTCCTCATGCGAAGAAAATCTTAAAGCCTATAAAATAAATGTGCCTAACTGACACAAACTGCAATAAAAGTTTTATTTGGGTCTTACCCGCATCCGCTTTCGCTTCTTTACACAGTCACAGATGTTCACTCAACGTAAACTGAACAGGACCGTAACCAGCCCAGTATGATCTCGAATTTTAGAAGGAGAAATACTCCTGAACAAAAACTACTAGCCTAGAAGCAGTAGAGAGAAGTTACACACACACACACACAATTTCCCTTGAGACGAGCCCGTCCCTCTAGGCATCCACCCCCGGATAAATCCACGAGTGGGTGCGAAGAAGAACATTCCAACAACCCCCTGTCATTCCGACAGGTCCTCATCCTCTTTCACGTCGCAGTTTCGCGTGTAGAATCCCTCCTCTCCCCTTAGGTCTATGGGAGATTCTGGGATGTCATATTTTTATTAAGAGATTAGCCTGTTGGCTATACACTCTTGGCTTCTTGTTCTGGACGTCTTCGTGTGTGTGTGTGTTTCGCGGCCTCGGGTTCACCTCTTCCTACCTCCTGCCGATAGGAAAAGATCTAATCCGAGTGGTCCTTCGCCTTCTCTATAGCTGTCCCCGATGTATAACTCTACATTTCCTTGTGAAATGCAGAATTACCGTGTCGGGGGGTGTCCTCTTGTGGTTTATTTTTGTTGGGCAATGAGTGTTGCTATGAGTATCTGCATATTTTGCAACATACTCAGTAGCTCCGGTGTTTTTTCTTCTGTCTTCGTTGTTTTTATCGCAACTTGTGCGTAAGTGCGTCCTGTTTGCGTGGTGTTCCTTGCTTGGTTGTTCTCCGTCTTTTTCGGGTGTTTCGAGCACCCCTTGTAGTTTGCGGGGTGTTCTCCTCCGCAGTTCTTGCAATTCGGTTTTTCCGTCTTGCTGAGCGTGCATTCCGCCGCTCTATGCGCTCCCGCGCATCTCACGCAGTGCACGTCCATGTTGCACGTGCTTTGTCCATGATGGAATCCCTGACACCTGTAACATTGTACAGGTCCGTCGTGCCTTTTTTGTTCTACCACACTTATTTTTGTGTGGCAGAGGTATCTCAACTTCTTATAAGTTGGTTCTTCTTTCGGTTCTATTACTACCATGTATATAGGTAGTAGTTTTCGTGTGTTGTCCTGATTTCTTTGTGTACGGCTTGTCAACTGCCATACTTTCTTCGGTCTAAGTCCATTTTCCTTCAATTCCTCCTCTACCTCCGACACTGGGGTGTTAACAGCAAGTCCTTTTATGACGAGCTTCCTCTCCTTTTCTTCATTGAGTAGGTATGTATACCACTCAATCTCCTTGTACTCGCTCAGGAGCAACTTCATCTTGTTAAAGTCGTCTTTAGTTGCCGTCGTTATTTTGCCCGTGTGTATTCCCATTTTACACTGGGCATCGATTTTTCTTTGCACTAGCTGTTTGCGTAGTGCTGTCCACATGAGTGGGGATTTTAGAATTATCGGAGGTGGCCTTCTCTCCGGTTTTGTCTGTTTCCTTTGTTCGTCACGTTTTATCTTCTCCAATTCTTCTTGGATTTGATTGTCCGTTGATGTTTCTTCTTCTTCATCTGAGGATTGTTTATCTGCTTTCTTCCTTTTTTTTTGTTTTTTATTTCCGTGAAGTCTCCTTCCATAGGGCAGTCTTCGATTTGTGTACATTCTTGTATTTTTTTTCCATGAGTTTTTATCTCATCTCTCAATTCTACAATTGTGTCTGCCAATTTGTAGTTATCGGCATTGACTTCTCTAATAGTGTCCTCTAAGGACTCAATTTGCTTGTCTTTAACGATTATCGTTTGTTCGTAATTTCTCATTCTTTCTTCGAGGGATTTGATTTGCTGTACCATCTTCTCAACTAGCGCTTCATTATCAGCTTTTTGCTGAAATATGATTTTGGATAATTCATTTTTCTCCCTACTTTTGGAGTTTTTAGGCTCCATGCCTGTTGCTCTCTGTCCCGGTTTTCCTATTTTGATTTGGTATCTAAAGTTACCTAAAAGAAAAGTTTAAGCCGTACTGATAAGTACAGCTGTTTCGAAAAGCGGATAAATTCCGCACAATCAAATTTGTGTTGACAAACACAATTCTTTCATGCAGAAATGTTTTTTAGCATTATAAATAAGAGGCTGTGTCAAGGCACAGCTACCTGCTGTCTCACCTAACTACCTGAGTCCGCTTTCACTTCACTTCACTGTCACACTTGTTCACTCGTCGAAGTCTCGGAGTCAACTCCTAGTAGCTACTGCAGCACTCCAGCAGTAACACAGAAGTTATAGCACTTACTTCCCTCTCTTTTATATCAACGTACGTAATTCTAATAGGCTCCGCCCTTCTACGTTTGCGCATTTGCTATAATTTCATTGGTAGGGCATATTTATATGAATTCTAATTTTTCCCAATTTCTCCTGGACTTGTTTGTCCATTGATAAGTCTTCTTCTTCCGATGATTGTCTTTATGGTTTCTTCCTTTTTTTTCTTATTTTTAACTTCAGTATAATCTCCTTCCATAGGGCAGTCTTGTATTTCTTCGTTCACTCTGTTCTGGGAGTTCGTATTATCTTCTCCTTCCGTAGTTTGATTTCTTTCCATCTCTTCGATTTTCCTTTCCAATTCTTCGTATTTGGCTTCCAGTTTGTGATTGTTTTTCTCTATGGTCTCTATATACTCATTTCTTGTAATCTCTCTCTTTTCATATCTTTCAATCGTCTTTTCAAGGGATTAAATTTGTTGTCCCATCGTCTTTATAATTACTTCATAATCAATTATTTGTTGTTTCTTCATTTCTGACAACTGATTCATTACCTCTTCTGTTTGCCTTTTTAACGACAAGTCTTTGTAGTAGGGTTTCTCCCTGTTTTTGGAGTTTTTAGGCTCCATGCCTGTTACTTTTTGTCGTGGCTTCCCTATTTTTGCTTTTTTTGCCAACAAACACAATTCTTTCATGCAGAAGTATTTCAATTCATTATAAATAAAAGGCTGTTTCAAAGCACAGCTACCTGCAAAGATAAAGAAAGTATAATCAGTGTCTCACCTGAGTCCGCTTTCACTTCAAATCACTGTCGCACTTGTTCACTCATCGAAGTCTCGGAGTCAACTAGTTACACACACACACACACACACAATTTCCCTTGAGACGAGCCCGTCCCTCTAGGCATCCACCCCCGGATAAATCCACGAGTGGGTGCGAAGAAGAACATTGCAACCACCCCCTGTCATTTCGACAGGTCCTCATCCTCTTTCACGTCGCAGTTTCGCGTGTAGAATCCTTCCTCTCCCCTGAGGTCTATGGGAGATTCTGGAATATCTTATCTTTTTGTTAAGAGATTAGTCTGTTGGCTATACACTCTTGGCTTCTTAGTCTGGACGTCTTCGTGTGTGTGTGTGTGCTTCGCTACCTCGGGTAAACCTCTTCCTACTTCCTCCCGGTAGGAAAAGGTCTAATCCGAGTGGTCCTTCGCCTTCTCTATAGCTGTCCCCGATGTATAACTCTACATTTGCTTATGAAACGCAGAGTAACTGCTTCGGGGGGTGTCCTCTTGTGGGTTGTCTCTGAAAACCTAGGATTGTGGATAGGAAATTTTTTTTTTATTTATTTATATTTTTTTTTATTTTTTTTTCTACTTTTTAGACTAATCTAACCTACTACTACTACTAACCTAACTTAACCTACTTTACCTACCCATCCAATTGTCTTCTGGGCCTCTTGTGTTTCTTGTAGTCTTCCTTAGGGTATCTTATGACTTCCTTCAATTCTTCGTTGGGGTGCGTTGCCAACTCCTCGAATAGCTTTACTGCCCTATGGTCCATAATGTCTAGAACTTTTTCAGGTCCCGTTTCTCCGTATATTTCCTCGCTACTTGTTGTCCAGTGAACATTTAGTGCTTGTCTCAGCGTTATGTTTTGTTGAACCTGTAGTTTCTTCCTGTTTGTTTTGCACATGTGTCCCCTGGCAACAGAGGCGTACGTTATAATCGGTATTATTATACTCCTGATAAATCTGAGCTTTGTTTCCGTCTTCAACTTGCTTCTTCTACCGATTAATCCGCATAGTCTTGCTCTCGCTTGTCTCACTTTATCAACAATATTTTCCACGTGTTCGTTGAAAGTGAGACTTTGGTCTAGCGTTACGACTAGGTATTTGGCCTTTTTTGTCCACTGGATTTCTTCGTTGTTAATTTTTATTTTCCGGTCGGGTTGGTGGCTTCTTTTTTTCTTAAAGAGAACTGCTTGGCTTTTCTCGCAGTTGACTTGTATTTTCCATGTTTTGCACCATTCGTCAATCTCTTTTGCAGCGTTTTGGAGTCTTTTCGTGATGTTTTTCACCTTAACGCATCTCGTTGCTATTGCAGTGTCGTCCGCATATAGCGCTGTCAGGGTGTTCTCCGTTTTCGGGATGTCTGCTGTGTATATGTTATACAGCATTGGTGATAGTACCGCTCCTTGCGGTACTCCCGCCTGCTGCTCTCCGACCTCCGATTTTTCGTTTGCGACCTTCACCTGAAACTTCCTGTCTTTGAGGTACGTGCTCAGGAGTTTTATGAGCGGTTTTGTGTATCCTGCCTCTTTCATCTTGTAAAGCAAGCCCTCGTGCCATACTCGGTCGAAGGCTTTGCTTACGTCTAGGAAGATTACCCCTGTGGATTCTTTCTGGTTGAAACCTTGAGTAGTATATTCTACTAGTCTCAAGATTTGTTGTTCGGTGCTGTGGTTTTTCCTGAAGCCGAATTGTTCCTCTGGTATTGTATTTAGTGTCTTTGTTTGTTCGTTCAGAATCCTCAGTATCACTCTCTCTGCGATTTTACTCATGGCAGGTAGCAAACTTATCGGTCTGTAATTTTGGGAGAAAGTGGGGTCTTTCCCGGGTTTTCTCAGCATGATAATGTCTGCTTGTTTCCATCTCGATGGAAAGTGTTTGTCTTCAACATGTTCGAAAGGTATGCCATACCTTTTTTTGGCATGTTTTTCAGCGCTCTGTTCGTGATTCCGTCTATTCCCAGAGCCTTCCTTGCTGATGCGAACCTGAGTAGTTCTCTCACTTCCATTGGTGTTGCGAATCCTAGGGTTTCTTGATCGTCCTCATCTTCTAGGTATTTATTGATGTTTTCTTCTATCATGTCTGAGAGGTCCATATCTTCGTCGGGATGTTCGTTCAGTGTTTTTGTGTTTTTCAGCTCTTCTGCTTTCTCTTTGTCTGAATACGCCATCCCGTTGCTTCCGTCTATTGGCGGCTTTGGTTTTCTTTCTTCTCTTAGGACTTTAGATATGTTCCATAATCCGGGTTTCTGCGGATCTAGTTCGTTTATCCTTCTGTTCCATTCCTCGCTTCTGTGTTCCTATAATTTTTCTTGAATTTCCTGTTTCATTTTCCTGACTCTCCTTCTTTCTTCTGGGTTTTGTGTCCTTTGGGCTCTTCTAGCTATTCGGTTTTTCTCCCTAATCAGGTTTCTCAGAACGTCGCTTATATTTTTGAATCTGCCGTATTTGTCAGGTACGGTCGTTGTAGCACTTCGTTCTATCGCTTCTGATAGTGCTTCTTCGAAGAAACAGACCTGTTCTTCTAACATCTCCTTGCTTTTTATTTCCGTGATTGGTCCTAACAGCTGTCCTGTTAGCCTTCTGAATTTATCCCAGTTGGTTTTTCTCACGGTTCTTCCTTCTTGTCTGTTGCCGCTACCAATGGTGACGACGATTGGTGAGTGAGCGTCGCCGCCGTCTATGGTCCCGATTTCTACAGGCATCGTCATGTCTCTCAACACAGCGATGTCTATAACCTCGGGCCTTCCTCCGTTTGGTGGGTAGTGTGTCGGTCTTACTGGTCCTATCGCTTGATAGGATGGGTAATCTATGATCTTCTCCAAGTTCCTTCCTTGTCTGTTTCTTCTTGTGCTGTACCACGCAGGGGACTTGGCATTCAGATCTCCTATGATAATGCCTTTTTTACCATCTGGGAGTACTGCTAGCACGTCTTCCTCATGTATTGTGGTGTCAGGCCGTACGTATGCTGATATTATTCTAATATCGCCGTATGATGTTTTAATGACTACTATTGTCGCCTCCATGCTAAGTAGTCCGTCCGGTGAATTTATTCGGTGTTGGCACAACTCTTTTTTCACTGTACCTCCGGAGCGTCCGTTTATATCGTCCCTATAAACGATGTATCCTGGCCAGGTGAATCTGTGTGTGTCACCTGGCAATCTCGTTTCTTGTAGAGCGAAGATATCGTAATCTTCTTCCTCCAAGATCACTCCCATGATGTTTTGGTTTGTTCGTAGTCCTCCTGTGTTCCACGAGCCGATCTTTATTTGACCAGGAAGATTTTATTTGGCTTGTTGGGCTATTAGTGTTGCTATGAGTGCCTGCATGTTCTGCAGCATACTCAATATCTCGCCCGTTCATTGTGGTTTTTGTGAAGTTGAGGCTGACGGCTTTTTCTTGGCCGTTTGGGCGTAGCTGACTCCTGGTATCGTGGTTTTTGTTGTTTGTTTTTTAGTTTCCTCTTTGTTTGGATTTTTTGGACACCCCCTGTAGTTGGCTGGGTGATCTCCTGCGTAGTTTTGCTCAGGGTGCAGTCCGCGGCCCTGTGTTCTCCTGCGCATCTTACACAGCGAATGTCCATGTTGCACGTGCTCTGTCCGTGATGGAATCCTTGGCACCTGTAGCATTGTACAGGACTGTCGTGTTTCTTCTGTTCTACCACACTTATTTCCGTGTGGCATAGATATCTCAAGTTTTTGTATGCCTGCTCTTCTGCAGGCTCGATAACTACCATGTATATTGGTAGTAATTTTCTTGTATTATCTTTGTTTTTTTGTGAATAGCTCGTCAGTTGCCATACTTTTTTAGGTTTCAATCCTATTTCCCTCAGCTCGGTTTCTACTTCCGGTGCTGGGGTGTTGACTGCTAGTCCTTTTATCACTAGCTTTCTTTCTTTTTACTCTCTGAGTGCGTACGTGTACCACTCTATTTCTTTGTGCTCGCTCAGGAGCATCTTCATTTTGTTGAAATCATCCACTGATTGCGTGGTGATCTTTCCTGTAAAGCTGCCCATTTTGCATTGGGCGTTAATATTTCTCTGTATCAGTTGTTTCCTGATAACAGGCCACATCAGTGGAGATTTCAATATGATTGGAGGTGGCCTCCTCTCTGGTTTTTTTTGTTTTTCTTCTTCGTCTCTCTTAATTTTTTTTAATTCTTCCTATATTTCTTTTCCACTTTCGTTGTCGTCGTTTTTGTTTTCTTCCGTAAGTTTGCTTTTCGCTATTTTCCGTTTCCTTTTATTTTTCACTTGCGTGAATTCCTCCTCTTCCATTGGGCAGTCTTCGCTGTTTGATTCCTCCATGACTATAGTCGGGCTTCCGCATTTCCTCTCCCACATTTTGTTTGTTTGTTTTGATTTTGTCTTCATTTTGGGGTTGTTCTTTTTTTTGGTTTCTTTCGTTATGTTCTATGAGTTTTGTTACTTTGCCTTTTAATTATTTTACTGTTTCCGTCAAGTTATCTATTCTTACCAGTTGTGTTTGAACTGTTCTCCTCAGGAGTTGGATTTCCTCATCCTTTTTTTGCTTTCGCCATCCTTTTTTTGTTTTCTTCGTCCTTTCTTTTGAGGTCTTCTTCCAGTCTCCTTACTGTTGCTTCAAGAAGTTTCGTCAACCTATCCTTCTATTTTCCTCTATCATAGGGTTTTTCCCTACATTTGGGAAATTTCCTGAAATTTATCAGTTGAATATTGATCCGTACTAAGTGTACGGCCACTTTAAATAACGGAATTCTCTGCACAATTGAATTTGCTTTATTAACAGAGTCTCTTCATGCGGAGAAAAGTCTTAAAACATATAAAATAAGGAATGTGCCTAAATGACACAACCTGAAATAGAAAGTTTTATTCCAACAAACCCCAACATATGATATATCAAAATTTTCCTCGTGATTCATTCTTCCGATTGGTTCAAATCGTGTGGAAATACGTCCATTAGTTCACGAGTTATTCGCCGATAAAACTTCGATTTTGTATACCTGTTGAATCTCGAAACATTACACCCAACCCCAACATATGATATATCAAAAACTTCCTCTCAATTCGATCTTTCGATTGGTTTGAATGGTGTGGAAATTCGTGTATTAGTTTACGAGTTAATCGCCGATAAATCTTCGATCTGTTGAATTTCGAAATATTAGAGAGAGTGAGAGATTCGTTGGGTAGAATTTAGAAGGAAGGCTTTTTTTGGGTAATTTGGATATGTTTGCTTAGGCCCTGATATAGGAATTTTTTTTTCCTCTGCAGGGCTGAGTTTGTGGCTGTTTTGTTGGGGAGTGCTTGCTCGGCTGCTTCTAGCGGGGTTGTTATTTTTTATCCAAGAATTTTTTTAATAAATTTTTTTCTTTCTTTTTCCTTTGGGTTTTTTTATATTTTTTTTGTTTATTTTGTGTTTTTTCTCAATCTAATTTGGGGTGGGCAGGTACAGCTGCGGCTGTATTATTCCCTATCGTCGGTCATTTGTCTGGAGAATCGGTTCTCTAGGTTGCAGGGAAACCGCAGAAAACCTGCAACTCCGACGATCGAATAACAGTGAGCAGCGGAATTACTTGATTCGATGGTTCGAATCACATAGCGGGCTTAGAGGTCATTTAGGCGGCTTGGAATGTGGGTTATGTCAGTATTGACATAAACGGTGTTGCTAGGGCTAAACCTACACTTGTATTGGCAGTACCTGAGAATGGACTGCTCGCAGGTCAGGAGTCTTTTGATCAGATATTCGGGCAAGGTGCTAAAGACGTTTGCTCTATATTCGTTAATGGGGCGGATGTATGTTTTATACGTATGAAGTAGGGTCAGGGGGTGGGTTCGTCCAAAATTTCCACCAAGAGCTTTGATGAGCCTGACTCGTTTTCGTACTCTGCGGATTTCGAGCCCCCATCCCCAAAGTCTCAAGTGGAGGTTTTGAGGTTGATGTTTGCGCACGGATTGGGGATGTATGAAGGCGATGGCTTGAGTTTTTTGAGAATTGAGAGTAACCCTCCACTTTCTGCACCAATCCGAAAATTGATTCAGAATATTTCGGGTTTTGATATTGAGGGAGCGCGTGTTTTGGGCGTAGGCGATGAGTGCGGTGTCATCCGCGTACATTTGGATTTTTACTGTTGGGTCCAGTGGGACTGGAGTGTCATACGTATAGATTATATAGAGTAGTGGGGACAGAATTGAGCCTTGTGGAACGCCAGTGAGTGGGGTAAAAGATTCGGAAAGGCAATGACCAACTTTGACTTTGATGGAGCCGTTGGTGAGATATGAATATATCAATTTTATAGTAGGAGGTAGCATGCAGATAGTCAGAAGCTTCCTAATAAGTCCGGCATGCCAGACCTGATTGAAAGCTTTCTGAACATCCATGAAAATGGCGGAGGCACACTGGTGTTGGTTCATCGCTTTGGTCAAGATGGTTTGAAGATTGGTGATGCCGTTTTGGTTGGAGTGTTTGGGCCTTAATCCGAATTGGAGTTTTGGAATAATATTAAGCTCTGTACAGAAGTCCCAGATTCTGTCTTTAATCAAACGTTCAAAGACTTTACCCAAGACGCTGATGAGCGAAATAGGGCGATAAGATTCAGGATTGGAAGAGTCTTTGCCGGGTTTGGGAATGAGAACTGTGTTGGCGGATTTCCAACATTGAGGAAATTAAGAAAATGGAAGGTAGGCGTCAAATAGACCGCAGAGCTTAGGAAGAGCTGTCTCAGGCAGGTTTTTTAATGCCTGTCTTGAGATTCCGTCCCGCCCGGGAGCATAGTTCTTCCCAGATCGGCAAGCCGATTAAACAACTTCCACGGTAAATGGTGCGAGAAGTGGAATGTTCTCATTTAGTTGGGTAATCCAGTGGGGGCTCCGGGTTATGTTTTCGGTGAAGAAGTGGGTTTCATCGGCAAAGTCCCTTGAGAAATGGGGGGGGGTTGTCAGTTGGAGTAAAGACAGTTTGTAAGCTGTTTTTGAAGACGGTAGCTTTGTCTTCGGGCGAGAAATACTTTTGTCCTTGTACTTCATGGTGTGATTCTACATACTTTCGTTGGCCAGTTAGTCTGTAGAATTTTTGCCAAAACGCACGACCCCGTCTATAGTCCAAGTCGGCAGTGGCGGCCTCCCACTTTCTCCGCTTTTCAGAATTGATTTCTAACCTGACTTGGACGTTGAGACGATTCCATTGCGTTTTGACTACTGGGTCTCTAGTTCTAACGTACAGCCTATGTAACTGTCTTTTCTGACGAATTTTGGATCGGATATTTTGAGAGATTGATATATAGTTGGTGTGAACGGTGGTAAGAGGGACGGCGATGTCTTGCGCATCGATAATGAGGGATTGGAAATCCTCCGCGTATTTGTCTAGTTCTTCGGTAGTCCGAAGAATAGTGGGTTGGGGTAAATTGGAATTGATATGGTTTGCGAAGGAGATCCAGTCGGCATTTTTGAAGTCCCGATAGGTGAAGCTAGTTGGAGTGGGTTTTATTGGGTTGAAAAAAGATGTGTGGACCAATAAAGGAACGTGGTCTGAGGTAATTGGGTAGCCTATAGAGCATTCGCCGTCGATAAGGGTAATTAATCTGTCCGTGCACATTATGTGGTCGACGATGGAAGAGCCCAGGTGACTCACGAGTGTTGGATTTCGGTTTTTAATCCGAGAAAGGGGAAGAGAAATTAGAGAGTTGGCGAGGAGTCTGCCGGCTAGGTTGGTTGTGGTATCACCAAAAAGGGTATTCCTGGAGTTGAGGTCACCCATAATGATGGCTCTAGGAAGAGTGGATGCATATTCGAGGAGGTCGAGAGAAAGTGATTGTTGTGGGTGTTTGTAGTAAGAGATGAAAATGATAGTCTCGTTATTCCACGAGATATCGATGGCTATGCAATCCAGGCTCTGTTGAGACAGAAATGGGGGTAGGGGATGGGGTGTCAAGGGGAGTCCGTTACGGACGAGAAGTCCGTTGCCGTGACAGTAGGAGTTTCTGTCCAAGTGGAAAGTGGTATAGCCAGTGAAACTTGGAGGTAATTTGGAAAGGGTGTCGGTTATAGATAAGATTTGAATATTGTGAGAGCTTAATAAGTGCTTCAGTAGATGTCGTTTTCTGGCTAAACCTTGGCAATTAACGGTCCCTATTGTAAAGTCTATGGAACTTTATTTTTCAGTGGGAAGTGTTTGGTTTTTTGGTGAAGGCGAAATGAATGCGGTTACCCACGCCGCTGGTTACGGTACAATTATAACCATAAAAAGGGGGAATGAGGCGTTGTAGCGATTCGGCAACTAGCGCACGGGAAGTGGGGATGGCATTCATTATTGTTGTTTCCAAGATTTTCATTAGGATTTTAGTGTCAATAGACAGGTCATACGGGGTTTGAGGTTTTTCCAGGGTGACTGGGGCTGTATCCTAGGGGGCTTTCGGAGTTTCAATCCTTTTCGGGCAGCGGGGGTGGAAGGCGGGGTGGGGTCCACCGCAAATTTTACAAGTAGGGGAGTTAGCTTTTGGGCATTTTTCTGGCTTGTGACCAGAAGCACCACAGGTTGGACAAATTGGTTTGGTATTGCAGGTGTCTGCGGAATGGCCGGTAGAGGAACAACGGATGCAATATTTGGGGACTGCGGGTATGGTGTTTGAATTTGAGGCTTCGCAGTAGTGCGAAAGCCCGTGGAAGTTTATACCCTTTGTGAGGGCGTGATGGTAGGGTGTTTCGGAATCTGTAATGATTCGAAACATATATGTGGGTTTATTTGTAGATCTAGCAAGTTTTTATAACGGGGAATTTTAGTGTAGAGAGGATCTCCAGGAACTCTCCGTCGGTATAAGATTGGTCTACATTCTTGCAGACCAGAGAGAAGGTATTTTTTGGGGGTCTTTGGACGCGTTGTGGAGAGTTCATCGGAATAACGACGATTTTCTCGCCGCCTATGGCGTAACGGATTTTCCTTGCCAACGTCTCGTGATGAAACGTGGAAGGAATTTTGAGGAGGGCGGTTCCGTTGGGGTTAGTTTTGAGAAAACGCATTTGTCCCTTCAATAGCTCTTGCGTATTGAGGAGATTGTAGAGCTCTCTCTGTGAGGTATATTTTTCAGGAAGGTTTCTCTAAAAGATTTTGTACAGGAGATCCCTGATTACGTTATTTTTAAGTTCATTTGTAATGGCAAATAAAAACACTAAAATTTCTTCTTACTCACCTTTACTACATCATTAAACTATAAACAAATAAGTAGTGGACTGTATTTACTGTTTAACTAAATTGTACATTGAAACTAAAACATTTATACACTCTTGCTAATTGACATAAACCAAAATACATAATATATAAATATATTATAAGATAGAAGCGCGCCAATAATCACACGCACGCTACCAAGGCCAAAAAGCAAGTGTTACATTTCTTTCTCTATTTATCTTTCGGCCCAGCGTTAGCCGACGGAAGACAAGCCGTTGCCACGGTAACAAAATTCAGTATATGCGGCGAACAGATTAATAACAAGAAAGAAATATACATATATACGAGGTGCGTTCACAACATATTCTCATTTCACGTTAATAAATAAATTAGTGGTTTTCAACTATTTTGTTTGAAACTTTTTGTTGATAGGAAATGAGTAATTCCAGTATTGATGAGGAAAGACCAATGCTAATAAAAATTCATATGTACTTTTTATTTAAATTAGGAAGAGTGATTTCAAAACCCATAAATATATTATATTTCATTCAGATTTAAATTATGAATATAAATATGCGATCATTGTTATCACACAATCACCTAAAATCGTAGGTGACAAATATAAAAATAACTGAAATACAGTATTCATTTTTCTAAGATTCTTCGTTTAAGTTTTTTTTGTACATATTTTATGTTCACAATACGATAATATTTTGATAAAACTAATATCATATATTTTTATCTTTAGTGATCAAAGTCTTTAACTACATTTTCTGTTATATATTTGGTTATAATCTATCGCTATATACATTCTGGGGCCATAATAATAAAAGACAATTTTTATTAGGAAACATTTAACAAAGATTTTTCATCGTCCAAACTACATTTAACAGAAATTAAGGGTATCTAAACATTGTCGTGTAATTTATTTCACCATGATTAACGCACTTGCAATTCGTAAACACCCCTTCAGAATGAGGATTGATGCAGAATGTTGTGAACTGGTTTCCAAATTTCATTATATGTTTGACAATTCTGGAAGCGTAACCTTTTCTTCTGTGTTCTTTAAATGTATATAACAAATTTAGTAATCTGGGTACATTATGTTGTCCTAATGGGTCGAAGTCACATCTTGATAACAGGGCAAAAGCTACAACTTCACCATTAATATGTAAAATATAACATGATACTCTGCTTCCTGATTCCATTGAACAATTGCAGGATTTTCCACATCTAAACGCGGTATCTCATAAATGGCTCTTTTACCAAAAAGAAATTCAATTTTTTCCATATTTTCAGTTCGAGAACTTTTCTTTGAATGATTTTTTAATTATGATATTTTGTTTTTATTCGTTATTGAGTTATGACTAAGAGTGTTACATTTTAATTATCACCTTACACCTCGTGCCAACTTACACATCACCTCCCACTAAGGTGTTTTCTTATCGATTCACGATAACAAATGTAGAAAAATAAATAAAGGATACTTTCAATAAATAAAAAGGATGTAATAATGGTTCATAAAAGATTTCTACCAGAATTAAAATATTTGGAACCCTGAAGTTTTCTTTGGTACAGTTTCTTCAAAAGTAATGTTTTGTAGTTATCTAACTTGGTTGGCTTTTATATTCTTTTTCCAATAACTTTCGATCTGCATTCGAAATTCTTTTTATACTTGTTAGAATTTGCACATTTAAGCACTTTGGAAAATAAATACTGCGATTTTAATTATATGAAATGAAAATAACACTCAACTGTGTTGAAAATTCGTAAGAAAATTAAATTATCAGTTTAGAATCAATCAATTTTAATACAAATATGAAAAAAATGCTTTAGTTATTCGATTAAGAAATAAGAAGAGAAAAGAATTTTTAGTGTATAAAATGTGAACAGCGATTTTAAACAAATGAAGAGGTGATGACAAAAACTGTGTTAGAAGGAGAGATAATTTTTCATTGAAAAGTCATATTTCCGTCAAACAACCTTCGTTTGTTTATCTTACAGAACGAATTGAGATTATTTCCATATTATTTTATGTATATTAAAAGTGTGTACAAAGAACTGATTCCCCACTAATACAAAATGATGCATTTTTTTGCACCAAATCGAACATCCCCACAGAGCTGCAATAGATAGAAGATACATTAAACGTCTCAAAAGATCCCCAGTTTGTAAATCCTCGAAACTTAATTATTTTATATTATGTATATATATATATATATATATATATATATATATATATATATATATATATATATATATATATATATATTATTAATAAATTAGAAAATAATTTTTGAGACTTATATTACTTTGGAGAGACGGTAAAAATTTGAGCATTTCCTCAAAATTTGATAATCAATCCTGCCAAATATGATAGTGAACTATATTTTTTTGGCCAGCTCTGTACAAATTTTAAACCATCCGAACCCATAATATTTATTACCTTATTATTGTGTTATCTGTACGTTTTGAAAGGGTATTATTCGAAAAATCAATATCTTTACCTACTACAGGCATAAAAACGAGAACAAGCATTAAAACATCTGGTCCACAGATGTGAGAATATTTTTTCAAAACGGTGTAATGGACTATAACTATAGAAGCCTACGACATTTTATACAAAGTATTAATATGAAATATAAACTATTTACTATTTTTAAGAAAAATTAATTTTGTTATTGCCATGTCTTGTACTTGTACAACTTGTTTTATAATTTTGCATATACTCAAAAGAAATAGTTATTTTCCTAACAAGTGCGGAAAGTGATACTTTCCCGCACGCGACTGCAGTTGCCCTTGTCGGACAAGCAGTCAAGTACGGAAAGACACTTTACGCATTAGTTAGGAACATTATTTTTTCTACGACCGTATATACAACGACCCATTTTTCAAAAATTATTTTATTCCAACAAACATAATAATATACAAAACTTTAACTAAAAACTACTAAGTATTATTAATCTTAATATTGAAAACACAATTTGTTGCATTCTGTAGACTAGTAAGAATTGCCGGTCCAATGGAGTTATTTGGTTTAATGTGGCTTAATTTAGAAGAAGATTGTACTTATTCGGTCACTTCCCAGACGTTTTGAACAACTTTGACGTTTTAGTAACAATTACACGCCTGGGTTGTCATATCAACTGCTATCAAACCCGGATGGTTTTATATTTTCAAAAAATTAAAAATGCTACAAAAATTTTATTAAATGATTAAATTTTATTTGATGGACTATTTCGTGAATATTTATTTACCTGTAGTAACAATAGTTATAACCACCGAAGTAAAAAACTATCTAATAAGGTCAAAATATGCATAATTTTACTTTCCAGCACTAGTGCGGGAAAGTGACACTTTCAAAGCTAAAATGCGTGCGGGAAAGTGGGTTAAAACGCACGGTCGTAGAAAAAAGATATTTCGATTAAATATAGATGAAACCGAAATTCACCACTCTTTGATTACAGAGTGTCCTTCTATGAACAATAATTAGAAGTTAAATGCTGCAGTATACAAGAATTCTTGTTTCGACATTACTTCTAGTACAAATAACATTCTTTATTTTCAACTATTTCAAAGTTTCTCGTCGCCCTGTAAATCCGAATTAGTAACAATGTAAAAATTTCATCATTGTTTTAAGTTATTGACATCAACAATCAACATTCGCAGTGTCAGCTCCGACGCACGACTGGAGTTTACTCCTTAAGTTCGATAGTCTCACCAGACGCAAAAAGAGTTTATTTAACTTAAAAAAGATTGATACTGTATAAAAGGGTAAATTTGTTAATTAATGAAAATAATATACATATATAAATATATATTTATCCAATTTATTCATTTCATATACATTTTTTATAACTAGTCGACGAAATATTTTACATGAAACTTTTTACAATAGTCGATAATCTCGATAATTCATATTGGGTTGATTATCTAATTTTATGTGTTGTTTTCAAATATATATTTATATGAACTACATCGATAATTATTAAAATATTTAATAAATATAAATCGCACATGCTCATACATATAATACATGAATTATAACGTACCTTGCAACCACGTGTTCGTTAGATGTTCCGGCAATATCATCTACACCTCTTTCTGCCATAGTTATTTGAAAATACTTTCAGTTAACTTTAGCGGAACACAATGATAAAAATTAAAACTTCACAATAACAATATTAATTATTGACATTTATAATAAAAACAGCAATCTAAGTATGTTGACACTGACAAATTAGAAAGTTGCGCATCATAGGGTGCGCACCAAAAACGTAACGAGGTCATTCATCGATAGATTTTACTCCTCACATTTTTTTCATACCGGGCCGTAAACTCCAACAAGTCAAGACATTCACAAGGAATTCAAAAGGGGTTAACGAACTTGATGATGTAATGTTTTGATATATTAAATAATAAGTAATTAAATATTACCGATATATAAAAGAAAATAGTTTTCACTTCATAATCTGAGACCAAATGACAAGAAATATTTTAGGTAGTAAATTTAAAATTAAATATAAAAGACAAAAAATCACTCGCCAGTTCACAAATGAGGAATTCACCATCTTGGTAGTTAAGAATTTTCCAGGTATCCATAATTTTTACAACACAATATTGCATCCAAACACGGAAAATTTTTTATCGGATTATTGTAAACACGCACTTCCACGAACATCAAAGAAAAACAAATTACTTTTAATGTTTATTTTCAATCCGTTTCACGAAAATTTTAAAATAAAAACTATTTTATATCGATATACTGAAAATTTCCAAAGTTTCCAATAAAAATTTTCAACATTAATTACATTTTTAAAACTAGAAATCGAAAGATTTTTTTAAGTTATTGAACAGATCTGGTCTCTGTATTTTATTTATCTAATAATAACTATTTTGTACTACAATCGAAATAAGGTATTTTAATATTAATATTTATATATATATTATCCTGATGTTCATAATACAGATAGAACTTCTTCATATCCCCACTATTCTTCAGTTTTGAAACTAAAAGCCATTCAATTTCCTATGACATTAATATTTCAACGAAAAAATAATAAATGTTTTTGAAACGTTACCAACATACCATTCAAAATATAAGAAACATAGACATGTAAGTTTGGTTTTCTAACTCAAGATAGATAAAATCTATATTCTTCAAATGATTAGTGGTAAACATTTAATACAATACAATATTTTATAAGATAAAAATGTTTGATTCCATTTTAGACATTTTACAAAATGAATGCAATTGTAATGCTACCAAGTGTCTGCAACAAAGTTCTTCCGCATAAAATTCCTAAAACCAAAAGAGGATACAGTAACAAAGACAATCAATGGAAAATATCTCTTCGGTTACCCCATTTTGGTAGGAAACAAACACTCTCTTACAGTTCGATGAAAATTGATGGTTTCGTTTAGTCTTTGAATTTTTTAGTTAGCCTCTGGTTTTCTTCTTTAAATATGGAGCCTCACAAAGGGAGTAAAAACAGCTTCTTATTATCATACAGAATACCACAAGTTTCCTAATTTTGTCAGTCAGGGCGTTTGGTAGCTCAGCTCTTCTCCCGAAAACAAGTTCGAAGGGTGTATAGTCATGATATATACTGGGGGTCGTATTGTAACAGAAGCTATAAAATTTTATCCATTTGTCCCAGTTAGTGTGTGTATCGTTAACGTACATCCTAACATACTCGTTGAGTACCCGATGATTTCTTTCACAGCCACCTATACTCTGGGGATGGTACGCGGTGGAGAATTTTTGTTCGATATTAAGTAGTCTGCAAACCTGTTCTAACACTTCTTTTTTGTATCCCATATCACTCCTTATCTCGCGCAAAGGACCGTAAATTAAAATCAAGTTTTCAACTATAGCCCTTGCGATATTAAGGTATCTTTATTGGGTACCGGTGTTATGACAACATATTTTGTCAATTCGCATTGAGCTGTAACCGCGTAACAATTTCCGTCCGATGTCTTAGGAAATGGTCCTATGGTGTCTATCCACCTAATATCGAATGGTCGTTGGGTCCTCGGTGTGAGTACCATATGTTCCCTATGGTCAATTTTATTTTTATTCATGTGACACTTTTGGCATGATTTGACATAGTTGGCTACGTCCTTAGACATATTTTTCCAATGAAACTTAGTCCTAATTTTATTTAAGAGTCGCTTCTGCCCGCCTCAGACCACCAAGGATGATCATGGTACTCTGCGACAATTTTTTCTTTTTCGGCTTTATTTGTGATAATTGTAGGTTCATCATATAGTACTATATTTAAATTTTTTAACATAGTTTCGCCCTTTTCTTTAAAATTGTGCACATAGTAAATATAGGATTCTTAATTTTTAATTTTATTTCCTTAATGTAATTTTTGCTAGCTAGAATTTGAAGCTGAGACAACAATTTCCCTAAAGAAAAGTTGTCGTTAGCAAAATGTATTGTTTCTATAGCGCTGATTTTGTCCTTTTGACCCAGATTTACTCTAAGATAATCTGACTTAACAGTAAATTTTAAATAAGAGATATTAATCGTTATAAAATTGTCGGTGGTTTTAAACACTTTTGGTCTATTATTTTGTGGTCTAATTTTTTTAGGCAATGGTCGAATTTGTATCTGGAGTACGCTGTGTCATTGAACGAGTTATAGCGAAAATTTTTGTAGATGTGGCAGAGATGTTTTTAAGATCTTCGACGTGAATACGAGATAAGGCATCTGCGCCTACGTTATCCTTACCTTTAATGTATTCTACCTCAAATTTGTACTCTTCTTAGTCTAGAGGCATACGTGTTAATTTGGAAGAGGGATCTTTCATAGTAAATAAATAAACGAGTGGTTTATAGTCCGATCTTACTAAAAATTTATAGCCAAAAAGATATGGCCTAAAATACTTAATTGCCCAGTGTATAGCAGCCAATTCTTTCTCAATTGTGGTCTTGTTAATTTCGCCTTTTGTAAAAGACCTCGATGCATAGGCGATTGGTAGTTCGACTCCATTAAAATTTTGTGAAAGAATTGCTCCACAGTATTAGATTTAATAGCTTTGACGACCGCATCAGTGCAATATATTCCTGCTATATCAGCGGGTACTCCTTTACTAATGTAAGCTCTTCTTAAACTACCTATCAAGATTTCAATTTCTACGGCGTATTTAACATTATCTTTATTTGTTTGTTTTAGGTTAAGAAGTTTAGAGTTAACTGATTTCGAGCTTTCGGTTTTTATATTGTCTTTAAGTTTTTGTATAATTTGGGTTAAGGTCGCGTCGTTGTCGGTAATTAAGTCTCTAGCTCTACCGCTAAGTTTTGTTTTGACGTAAGCCACTACATTTGCCTCGTGACCTGTCGAATTAGCATTGAGCAGTGATAGCGCATCTAAAAATGTCTGTAGCTCGTCTGCACTTCCGTCAAATTCATTCGATACTAGTTTACTAGCTAAGTTAAAAAAATCGATAATTGAAGTAGACATTTTCAAGTCTTTTAAGTCTCTGTCAGGTGTCAAGTCTTGATCTGAGTCACTATCTTCTGAGTCAAATTCAATAGTTTCGTCTTTTATTTCGGGGTTTATACATTAAAGGCAAGAGCTAGGGATTTTATAATTTATACGTAAAACTTGAAATGATCTAACTACCCTATCTCTAACGGTTGTAAATAGTTTCAATACTAAATGTTTTTGTTTAACATCCAATGACGGGAATATTTTCTTTACTATCTCAATGAATGTATTATAGTTATAAATTGAATTTTGTAAAACTTCGTTTCTTACTCTACTTGATTTGGGGACTAATGTCTTTAAAATTTTCTTAGATTCATTAATTATGATTGTTTTTATATCGGACAACCTTGTAAAGACCGACTCCCAATCAGAAGGCATAAATTAAAATAATTATATAAATACTACTAAAGCCCAATAAAATAACCTAGCACTACTAACAAACGTAACTAATTTTTAAAAGATACCTAAATTTATTTCACAACAGAGCGTTATTAAATATGTAGCTCAGACACTAATATTATATCATAAATTTTAATTAATTATATATAGTCTATATTTGTTCAAAAAGAATTATGAAATGTTATAAATTGTCCATCCGTCAACGTTCCATAAAAAGTACTAGAATTAACCTAACCAGCTCCAGCGTTGCGTTGTGTAGCATCTCTTTTTTTTGCCTGGGATTATTACCTAAGTATACTACTACTCCTTGTACGATGTATCGTCACCCCGGTTGCTACTGGTCCACACTCTCCATCTGACACTTCCGTTAAACATCAGCGGTAGTGGCCTGTGATCTTAAAACCATACTTCGCGAAATGTCTCGTTTTAAACCTCTGCGGTAACCCTTTTTTAAGTTGTAGTCCTACTATAACTAGCAAACTGAACGTAATAACGTACATAAGCACCCTTATGTCGGTGAGCATTTGCAAAATGTCATCTTCCACAATGAATTGGAAAAAAGTCACTTAAGTTCACTTTTAACATTCATCTGAGAACTTTCCCGAGCGCCCGTACACTACGAGCATCTCAATCGCCATGTAATGTTGGGCCATAACGAGGGGTAGAAATTAAACAGCGATTGAACTTCACTATTTTTCTATTGTATTAATAGTTTGGAATTTCCTTTTTACAATGAATGATGACACATAATATTGGTTCATAATTACGATATAGTTTACCTACGTAACAGTAAATTGCAATATTACCAAAACATAGGTGACCTGGTTATAAATAATTAACAGTTAGTGTACAGGGTGTATACATAGATAGAGATATAAAAGAATAAAATAATTGACTTAGAGGGCACCACATTCGTAAACTGAATGACAGATTTCCACATGATTCAAACCAATCGAAAGATTTGATTGAAAGGAAGATTTTGATTTATGATATGTTGAGGTTGGGAGGAATTTCTCGACATTCAACACGTATACAAAATCGTAGATTTATCGACGAATAACTCGTAATCTAATAAACGTATTTCCACTCGATTTGAACCAATCGAAAGACTGAATCAAGAGGAAGATTTTGATAAATCATATGTCGAGGTTGAGTGGAATATTTCGAGATTCAACAGGTATACAAAATCAAAGATATATCGGCAAAGAGAGAGAGAGAGATTCGTTGGGTAGAATTTAGAAGGAGGGTTTTTTTTTGGGTAATTTAGGTATGTTTGCTTAGGCCCTAATATAGGAATTTTTTTCCTCTGCAGGGCTGGGTTTGTGGATGTTTTGTTGGGGAGTGCTTGCTCGGCTGCTTCTAGCGGGGTTGTTATTTTTTTATCCAAGAATTTTTTATTTATTTATTGTTTTTTTGGGTTTTTTTCATATATTTTTTTGTTTATTTTTTGTTTTTTCTTAATCTAATTTGGGGTGGGCGGGTACAGCTGCGGCTGTATTATTCCCTATCGTCGGACATTTGTCTGGAGAATCGGTTCTCCAGGTTGCAGGAAAACCGTAGAAAACCTGCAACTCCGATGATGAATGACAGTGAGGGTGTGTGTTGGGGGTAGGAATTTATCTGATTGATATGGGGGAACTATGGAGGAAATTAAGGAAGGATGAGGAGTGTCTCTTCCGCAACGGAATTACTTGATTCGATGGATCGAATCAATTAGCGGTGTGGTGCCCTTCAAGTCACCTATGTTTTGGTGATATTGCAATTTACTGTCTACGTAGGTAAACTATATCGTAATTATGAACCAATATTATGTGTCATCATTAATTATAAAAAGGTAATTACAAACTATTAAGACAATAGAAAAATGGTGAAGTTCAATCGCTGTTTAATTTCTACCCCTCGTTAGGGCCCAACCTTACATGGCGATCCTGCCAATGCGTTTGAGATACTCGTAGTTTACGCGCGTTCTGGAAAGTTCTCAGATGAAAGTTAAAAGTGAACTTAAGTGACTTTTTTCCAATTCGAAATGGGTACTAAAAACTCTTAAGAAGGTGAAGTTGCGAGCAGCGGTGTAGTCAATTCTAACTTCATTGTGGGAGATGACCTTTTGCAAATGCCTACCGACATAAGGGTGCTTATGTACGTTATTACGTTCAGTTTGCTAGTTATAGTAGGACTACAGCTTAGAAAGGGTTACCGCAGATGTTTAAAACGAGACATTTCGCGAAGTATGGTTTTAAGATCACAGGCCACTACCGCTGATGTTTAACGGAAGTGTCAGATGGAGAGTGTGGACCAGTAGCAACCGGGGTGGCAATACATCGTACAAGGAGTAGTAGTATACTTAGGTAATAATCCCAGGCAAAAAAAAAGAGATGCTACACAACGCAACGCTGGAGCTGGTATATGATTCTAGTATTTTTTATGGAACGTAGAAGGATGGACAATTTATCACATTTCAGAATTTTTTTTTGAACAAATATAGACTATATATAATTATACACTGGGCAATTAAGTATTTTAGGCCATATCTTTTTGGTTATACATTTTTAGTAAGATCGGACTATAAACCACTCGTTTATTTATTTACTATGAAAGATCCCTCTTCCAAATTAACACGTATGCGTCTAGACTTAGAAGAGTACGACTTTGAGGTAGAATACATTAAAGGTAAAGATAACGTAGGCGCAGATGCCTTATCTCGTATTCACGTCGAAGATCTTAAAAACATCTCTGCCACATCTACAAAAATTTTCGCTATAACTCGTTCAATGACAAAGCGTACTCCAGATACAAATTCGACCATTGCGAAAAAACTAGCCCACAAAATAATAGACCAAAAGTGTTTCAAACCACCGACAATTTTATAACGATTAATATCCCTTATTTAAAATTCACTATTAAGCCAGATTATCTTAGAGTAATTCTGGGTCGAAAGGACAAAAAGAGCGCTATAGAAACAATACATTTTGCTAACGACAACTTTTCTTTAGGGAAGTTGTTGTCTCAGCTTGAAATTCTAGCTAGCAAAAATAACATTAAGAAATTAAAATTAAAAATTAATTATATTATATTTACTATGTGCACAATTAATGATTTTAAAGAAAAGGGCGAAACTATGTTAAAAAATTTAAATATAGTACTATATGATGAACCTACAATTATCACAAATAAAGCCGAAAAAGAAAAAATTGTCGCAGAGTACCATGATCATCCACTCCTTGGTGGTCATTGCGGGCAGAAGCGACTCTTAAAGAAAATTAGGACTAAGTTTCGTTGGAAAAATATGTCTGAGGACGTAGCCAACTATGTCAAATCATGCCAAAAGTGTCACATGAATAAAAGTAAAATTGGCCATAGGGAACCGATGGTACTCACACCGACAACCCAACGGCCATTCGATATTATGTGTATAGACACCATAGGACCATTTCCTAAGACATCGAACGGAAATTGTTGTCATAACACCGGTACCCAATAAAGATGCCTTAACTATCGCAACGGCCATAGTTGAAAACTTGATTTTAATTTACGGTCCTTTGCGCGAGATAAGAACTGATATGGGAACGGAATACAAAAACGAATTGCTGGAACAAGTTTGCAGACTACTTAATATCGAACAAAAATTTTCCACCGCGTACCATCCCCAGAGTATAGGTGGCTGCGAATGTAGGAATAGGAAACGTATTTTTGGGTAGAAATTATTTTTGGGATTTAATATTTAGTTTTAGAAAAAGGGATCCCTATATCGTAAGTGAATATTTCTAATGTGATCAGCAACACATTTCTCTTATTTCTTTTTCCGTGAGACTGAATGTTCTCCATTTACCGGCCGAAATGGAGTCCATTCTTCCAAAAGGGGGAGATGTGGTGCCCTTCAAGTCAATTATTTTATTCTTTTATATCGATATCTATGTATACACCCTGTACACTAACTGTTAATTATTTATAACCAGGTCACCTATGTTTTGGTAATATTGCAATTTACTGTTACGTAGGTAAACTATATCGTAATTATGAACCAATATTATGTGTCATCATTAATTATAATTCCAAACTATTAAGACAATAGAAAAATGGTGAATGGTGAATTTCTACCCCTCGTTAGGGCCCAACCTTACAGCGGGCTTGGAACTTTATTTTTCAGTGGAAAGTGTTTGGTTTTTGGGTGAAGGCGAAATGAATGCGGTTACCTACGCCGCTGGTTACGGTACAATTATAACCATAAAAGGGGGAATGAGGCGTTGTATCGATTCGGCTACTAGCGCACGAGAAGTGGGGATGGCTTCATTATTGTTGTTGCCAATATTTCAATTAGGATTTTAGTGTCAATCGACAGGTCATACGGGGTTTGAGGTTTTTCCAGGGTGACTGGGGCTGTATCCTGGGGGGCTTTCGGTGTTTCCATCCTTTTCGGGCAGCGGGGGTGGAAGGCGGGGTGAGATCCACCGCAATTTTTACAAGTAGGGGAGTTTAATTTTGGGCATTTTTCTGGTTTGTGACCAGAAGCACCACAGGTTGGACAAATGGGTTTGGCATTGCAGGTGTCTGCGGAATGGCCGGTAGAGGAACAACGGATGCAATATATGGGGACCGCGGGTATGTTGTTTGAATTTGAGGCTTCGCAGTAGTGCGAAAGCCCGTGGAAGTTTATACCCTTGGTCTTTGGACTCGTTGTGGAAAGTTCATCGGAATAACGACGATTATCTCGTCGCCTATGGCGTAACGGACTTTCCTTGCCAACGTTTCGTGATGAAACGTGGAAGGAATTTTGAGAAGGGTGCTTCCATTGGGGTTAGCTTTGAGAAAGCGCATTTTTCCCCTCAATAGGTCTTGCGTATTGAGGAGATTGTAGAGCTCTCTCTGTGAGGTATATTTTTTTGGAAGGTTTCTCAGATTGAGTGTCTGAAGTGGAGGACATTGAGCGGAGATGTGAGATTGAGATTGTTGTTGGGTGATGGTTTGGGATTGTTGATGGGTTCTGGGGATATGGGTTTTAGTTGGTGCTTGCGGTTTAGTGGTATTTTGGGTAATTTTTTTGGGCTTTTGAGGTATTAGGATTGATTTGGAAATTAGAGGGGGAATATTGGTTTTGGGGATCGCGCCTAGTCGGGTATAATCAACCTGCTGGGATTTAGAGCTGGCTGATTTCTGCGAGACCCTAGATGCATAGGAATCCGCAGAGGGTGCTGGTGATGAGCTTCTGCTATTCTCAAATGATTTACGTTCGATATATTTCATGGCATTATAAAATTAGTTAAATTGTTGTGGATTGTACCGCGAGAGGTCTGCGACTATTTCTGCGAGGGTTTTCTCCTCAGGAAGAGAATTGGGGTTGGTCAGGAGTGGTGGGAATTCGTCGACGGTGGATACGGGTTTGTTTCGGGTTTGTATAGGGGAACGGGCTACTCGGGGCATTTTCAAAGGGGGATAGGTTAAATGAGAGAGTCGAGCGATCTTCTCGTAGCGCTCTAAGAAAGCAACTGGATATATCGGCGAATAACTAGTAAACTAATACACGTATTTCCACACGATTTAAACCAATCGCAAGACTGCATCAAGAGGAAGATTTTGATATTTCATATGTTGAGGTTGGGTGAAATATTTAGAGATTCAACAGGTATACAAAATCAAAGATATATCGGCGAATAACTCGTAAACTGAAGGATGGATTTCCACCCGATTTGAACCATTCCAAAGACTGAATCAATAGGAAGATTTTGATATTTCATATGTTGAGGTTGGGTGGAATATTTCAAGATTCAATAGGTATACAAAATCAAAGATATATCGGCGAATAACTCGTAAACTAAAGGACGGATTTCCACAAAATTCAAACCAGTCGAAAGATTCAATTGAAAGGAAGATTTTGATTTATGATATGTTGAGGTTGGGTGGAATTTTTCAAGATTCAACACGTATACAAAATCGAAGATTTATCGACGAATAACTCGTAAACTAATATACGTAATTCGACACGACTTCAACCAATCGAAAAACTAAAACAAGAGAAAGATTTTTATATATCATATGCTGAGGTTGGGTGGAATATTCAGAGATTCAACAGGTATACAAAATCAAAGATATATCGGCGAATAACTCGTAAACTAATACACGTATTTCCACACGATTCAAACCAATCGGAAGATCGAATTGAGAGGATGTTTTTGATATATCATATGTTGGGGTTGGGTGTAATATTTTGAGATTCAACAGGTATACAAAATCGAAGATTTATCGGCGATCAACTCGTAAACTAATTGACGTATTTCCACACGATTTTAACCAATCGAAAAACAGAATCAAGAGGAAGATTTTGATATATTATATGTTGAGGTTGGGTGTAATATTTTGAGGGCAGTTGCTTTCTTAGAGCGCTACGAGAAGATCGCACGTACGGATTCAAGGACTACTGTATAATCGGTCACTATTTCATTAGAACACACCGGTAAACGCAGGGTCGCCTACAGTGATTCAAACTATCGCTTACAAAGAAAGTATTCAACGTTACAGCGTCGTCATATTTAGCCTGTACAGTTGCAAAAGTACCCCTTTCGGGGCTTTGTTGCTCCACCTATCTGCCTTTTCGGGGCTTTTTTTTATAACGAAATAAACCCTTTCGGGGGCAAGTGTTATCATGAACCAGCGTGGGTCCTAGGATCAGCCAGTTTCAGGTGAATATCATTTTCATTTTCATAAAACACTAAGAGGCAATCAAAAAGGTCAGGAATTCCTTAACCGGGAAGGAAACTCCCTCCGGCAGTGAGTCCGCTGTCGGCTTTGATAGCCAACTCTCTTGTTAGGTACTAACAAAGGAATTTAATTTTCAAAAACCTTATTCCGACCATCTTACTTGATTCGACCCTCTCGATCTCTCTCATTCAACCTATTCCCCTTTGAAAATGCCTCGAGTAGCCCGTTCCCGAAGCAAACCCGTATCCACCGTCGCAGAGATGTGCAAAATAGGTTATAAAATGTATTTAAATGCAAAATGCAAATACTTTTTGTATTTTGTTATTTCAAATACAAAATACAAAATAGTTTTTCATTTTATATTTAAAATACTAAATGCAAAATACGTATTTACAAAATGCTTTATTAAAATAAAATACTTTTAGTTTTAAATTATCTTTATTTTGTTGAAAAGTTTATTTATTTTAGCCAGCTAACAGGCTGGTAAATTTACTTTGATAACTTACTTAAATTAAATTTATTTAACAGATTTTAATAAAATAATTTGCTCAAATACACTGTCGCTCATCTTTCTCCTGTGTGGTCTCATAATCATGCCACCATAAGAAAAAAGCCTCTCTACTGGCGCAGAACTAGGCAAGCAGGTATTATATTTCAAGAATAACATCTTTACTGTAGGATATTTATTTAATGATTGCAGGCTGACATCATTATCCTTCAAATATTGCAATGATTCCAGGTCAATAGTGGTGTTTGCATTTGCACTATCACTAGCTAGTGAGGAACTCGAATCATCATAGAACATGTAGTAGGATTCATTTTTTTCTTTCTTGTGTGATGATTGGGATGTATTATTTAGATCTTTATGATCATTTTTAAGTTTTTTCACTTCTGCAAGGAACAATTCCTTTATATGTTCTCTATTTCCTTTTGGCACCCATTTTAATTTAAAAAAAGAATATGACACCGATGCCAAAATTGCATCTTTAGCTTTAGGATCCTTCAAATCATGAAATTTTCCAAACCTCTTTTCTAAGCTTTTTTTATTGTCTCTATCAGTACTCCACAGTATATGGGATTGTCCATTTGTAATGAATGCAAGATTTTTTGTATTCTTATTAACTCAGGTAGCAGGCATCCATAAAATGTTTCTTTATCTCCCTCTAAGCTTTTGATAGCTTCTGCTATGGGTTTTGTACAGTTGGTATATTCAATTAGGAACTGCAATTCAATTTCTTTAAAAACCGACAATCCTAGTTTTTTTAAGGTTTCATTTAAAGTTTCCTGAACTTTTAAAAGATCCATAATACAGTTATAATATGAATTCCATCTTGTTGGACATGGACTTGTCGGAGATTTCCCGGTAGTTTCACAATATATTTCAGACGCTTTGGGGGACCTTGAACACAAATTCCAAATTGCTTGGCATTTAGCCATAGCTGCATCATGCAGCTTTTTATATGAAATATTTTGAGATCTTGCCTGAATAATATCACGAGAGGTAATTAAATGCAATGTGTGGGTGGTACATCTTTCATGGTTAGGCAATTGATATGTTTCTTCAGGTTTTTGAGATTCAGGAAATTCTTTTAAGAGAAATGTCTCATCATCATCGTCGTCATGTTCATTATTATTATTATTATGGTCGTCATCATTTTTATTTACTGAAATGTTTTCTATGTCAGATGATGAAAAAAAAATTTCATCAGTAGCGTCCATTCCCAATTCAGATTTTCCATAAATTTTAAATGCTTTTAACATATTTGAGCCATTATCAGTTACAGTTTTTGTTATTTTTGGTACCCTCAAATGATACTCTGTGTGTATGTTAATGATCAGTTCGGTCACTTTGTCAAAGGTATGAGTTCCTTTAAATCTTCTACAAGCAAGAGTAAAACTATTTCTCTCAAATGTGTGAGGATCAATCCAATGAACAGTCATACCTAGGTAATTTCTCCTTGATGATGACCAAACATCTGCTGTCGTACACACATAATCAACGGTTTTTAATTTTATTTTTAGATTTTCCTTATATTCTGCGCACATATCAGCAATTCTCTTGTTACATGTGCGACGGCACATAAATTTTGGTGGGTTTTGTAGTTTTTGAGCACCTCCAATTAGAGTCCTAAATGATTTATTTTCGACAATAGATATTGGTGACATTGTATCAATTATAAAATCTATAACCAACTTGTCTAAATTAATTGACACTGGCAAAGTAGTTGGAAGAGTGCTTTGTATCAGTTTTTTCGAAGTACTTGCACTATTTTCATCAGTGTGTGTGCCACATTTTTTCTTTTTGGAGGTTTTGGTTTGGGATTTTAAATTTTTATACTCTGTCAATAGATCACCATGACCTTTTCTCTGAAAAAAAAAGTAATATCATTATACATTCACACATACACAACCAGAATCAGCTATTGCAGTTTGTTTATTTATATACACCTATTGTCTATGTAATTGTAACAAATGAAAAAATATCAAGTTTGATTAGGAAATAAAATTAACATGTTACTCACTTTTATATGATTTAAAAAATTTGTAGTTGAAATTAGACTTCCTTTTAATGTTTTAGAGCATTTCTTGCAAACAGCCGATATATTATTATTCTCACTTCCAGCATCCTTTTTTATATCTTTAAAACAATACTTTAATATCAATGGTAGAGAAATATTATCATCCCTGAAACAAAATAGAAAATATCATGGAGATTAAGCATAAAAATAACATGTATGCATTTTGCAGGTATAGATAAATCAATGTATTAATTAAAGTATTTAACAATCGTTGTTTGTTTTAATATGAAAACATAGGTAATTGTTTATAAATTGGGTTTGGTGGGTAGCGGATAGCTAATTAAAAATAACATGAGATATAATTATTCATTTTGTGTACTTACATGTTTTCAAATTTAATTCACTGAAAAGATAGTTACCAAGTAATTTATTCAGTAGGTTAGGTTAGGTTACCGGTTAACCGAATTTATGATCAACTTGCAAACAAACTCGAAACAGTTCAATAATTATTTGGTTCACTTTTTTGGTTTCGTTATTATTTTATCGGAAAGCAAGATAACTTTATTAAAAGTGTAAAAAGAGATAATTCGTTAGTTCGGTTCAACACATTTGGCAACCTAAGTGGCTTGCACAGATTACTACTATTAGCGTTTTCGGGAACGAAAACTCACCGCACGGTAAGGTGACCGAATAATCCCGAATTCATACGAAAAGAGTCGATAATAAACGAAGCTGATCAGACCAAGTTACATAGTGTTTTATTTACAGTGCTCTTTTATTGTAACAAGATTTTAATTGAAGATTGTAACACATTAATTATTAATTCTTCGATGTTTACAAAACTTAGCAAAAAGTATTTTGCATTTTGCAAATACAAAATATGTCCTAAAAGGTATTTCAAATAAAATATAAAATGCTTTTCTAAAAAAAGTATTTAAATACAAAATGGAAATATTTATTTTGTATTTTGTATTTTGCATTACAAATACTGTTATTTTTAAAATGTCACATCTCTGCACCGTCGACGAATTCCCACCACTCCCAATCCCAATTCTCTTCCTGAGGAGAAAACCTTCTCAGAAATAGTCGCAGACCTCTCGCGGTACAGTCCACAAGAACTTAACAATGGTCGTAATGCCGTGAAATATAAACATAATCTCCAACGTAAATCTCTTGAGAATAGCAAGAGCTCATCACCAGCATCTAGGGTCTCGCAGAAATTAGCCAGCTCTAAATCCCAGCAGGTTGATTATACCCGACTAGGCGCGATCCCCAAAACCAATATTCCCCCTCTAATTTCTAAGTCAATCCCAATACCTCAAAAACCCAAAAATATTACCCAAAATACCACTAAACCGCAAGCACCAACTCAAACCCAGACCCCCAGAACTCACCAACAATCCCAAACCATCACCCAACAACAATCTCAATCTCGCACCTCCGCTCATTATCCTCCACTTCAGACACTCAATCTGAGAAACCTTCCTAAAAAATATACCTCACAGAGAGAGCTCTACAATCTCCTCAATACGCAAGAGCTATTGAAGAGACAAATGCGCTTTCTCAAAGCTAACCCCAACGGAACCGCCCTCCTCAAAATTCCTTCCACGTTTCATCACGAGACGTTGGCAAGGAAAATCCGTTACGCCATAGGCGACAAGAAAATCGTCGTTATTCCGATGAACTCTCCAAAGACCCCCAACTAAAACCTTCTCTCTGGTCTGCAAGAATGTAGACCAATCTTATACCGACGGAGAGTTCCTGGAGATCCACTCTACACTAAAATTCCCCGTTAAAAAAACTTGGAGGATCATTGCTAGATCTATAAATAAACCTCCATCCATGTTTCGAATTATTACAGATTCCGAAACACCCTACCATCACGCCCTCACCAAGGGTATAAACTTCCACGGGCTTTCGCACTACTGCGAAGCCTCAAATTCAAACACCATACCCGCGGTCCCCATATATTGCATCCGTTGTTCCTCTACCGGCCACTCCGCAGACACCTGCAATGCTAAACCAATTTGTCCAACCTGTGGTGCTTCTGGTCACAAACCAGAAAAATTCCCAAAATCAAAATCCCCAACTTGTAAAAGTTGCGGTGGATCTCACCCCGCCTTCCACCCCCGCTGCCCGAAAAGGATGGAAACACCGAAAGGCCCTCAGGATACAGCCCCAGTCACCCTGGAAAAACCTCAAACCCCGTATGACCTGTCTACTGACACTAAAATTCTAATTGAAATCTTGGCAACAACAATAATGAATACCATCCCCAACAACAACAATTCTACAGACTAACTGGCCAACGAAAGTATGTAGAATCACACCTTGAAGTACAAGGACAAAAGTATTTCTCACCCGAAGACAAAGCTACCGTCTTCAAAAACAGCTTACAAACTGTCTTTACTCCAACTGACAACCCCCCCCCCCATTTCTCAAGGGACTTTGCCGATGAAACCCACTTCTTCACCCAAAACATAACCCGGAGCCCCCACTGGATTACCCAACTAAATGAGAACATTCCACTTCTCGCACAATTTACCGTGGATGTTGTTAAATCGGCTTGCCGATCTGGGAAGAACTCCGCTTCCGGGCGGGACGGAATCTCATGACAGGCATTAAAAAACCTGCCTGAGACAGCTCTCCCTGAACTCTGCGGTCTATTTGACGCATGCCTGGCATTTTCTTACTTTCCTCAATGTTGGAAATGCGCCAACACAGTACTCATTCCCAAACTTGGCAAAGACACTTCCAATCCTGAATCTTACCGCCCTATTTCGCTCATCAGCGTCTTGGGTAAAGTCTTTGAACGTTTGATTAAAGACAGAATCTGGGACTTCTGTACAGAGCTTAATATTATTCCAAAACTCCAATTCGGATTCAGGCCCAAACACTCCACCCAAAACGCCATCACCAATCTTCAAACCATCTTGACCAAAGCGATGAACCAACACCAGTGTGCCTCCGCCATTTTCATGGATGTTCAGAAAGCTTTCGATCAGGTCTGGCATGCCGGACTTATTAGGAAGCTTCTGACTATCCGCATGCCACCTCCTACTATAAAATTGATATATTCATATCTCACCAACCTCTCCATCAGAGTCAAAGTTGGTCATTGCCTTTCCGAATCTTTTACCCCACTTACTGGCGTTCCACAAGGCTCAATTCTGTCCCCACTACTCTATATAATCTATACGTATGACACTCCAGTCCCACTGGAACCAACAGTAAAGATCCAAATGTACGCGGATGACACCGTACTCATCGCCTACGCTCAAAACATGCGCTCCCTCAATATCAAATCCCAAAATATTCTGAATCAATTTTCGGATTGGTGCTGAAAATGGAGGGTTACTCTAAATTCTCAAAAATCTCAAGCCATCGCCTTCATACATCCCCAATACGTGCGAAAACATCAATCTCAAAACCTCCACTTGAGACTTTGGGGAGAGGGGCTCGAAATCCGCAGAGAAGCCGTCTACCTGGGTGTGAACTTCACTCACACTCTCAATTGGACGGCCGATCTGAATAATACTCTGAACAGAGTACGGAAACAAGTCAGGCTCATCAAAGCTCTTGGTGAAAATTTCGGACGAACCCACCCCCTGACCCTATTTCATACGTATAAGACATACATCCACCCGCACCTTGCCCGAATATCTCATCAAAAGACTCCTGACCTGCGAGTAGTCCATTCTTAGGTACTGCCAATACAAATGTAGGTTTAGCCCTAGCAACACCGTTTATGTCAATACTGACATAACCCCCATTCCAAGCCGCCTAAATGACCTCCAAGCCCGCTATGTGATTCGAACAATCGAATCAAGTAATTCCGCTGCGAAAGAGACCCTCCTCATGCCCTCATACGCGGCCACTAGGCGCAAAACTCACAAAAAAATTCCATTATCCGCCACTTCGACTGCTAGCAACAGCATACGAGGATCTCCCGGAAACCTACCTTAATTTCCTCGATAGTTCCCCCATATCAATCAGATAAATACCGACCCCCAACACCCACCCTCACTGTCATTCGATATTCGGAGTTGCAGGTTCTCTGCGGTTTCCCTGCAACCTGGAGAACCGATTCTCCAGATAAATAACCGACGATAGGGAATAATACAGCCGCAGCTGTACCCGCCCACCCCAAATTAGATTAAGAAAAAACACAAAATAAACAAAATAAATATATGAAAAAAAACCCAAAGGAAAAAAAAGTGAAAGCGGACTCGCGGGTAAGACCCTGATAAAACTTTCTATTTCCGGTTGTGTCATTTAGGCACATTCCTTATTTTATATGTTTCAAGACTTTTCTTCGCATGAAGAGACTCTGTTAATAAAGCAAATTTAATTGTGCGGAGAATTCCGTTATTTAAAGTGGCCGTACACTTAGTACGGACCAATATTTAACTGTTAAATTTCAGGAAATTTCCCAAATGTAGGGAAAAACCCTATGATAGAGGAACATCGAAGGATAGGTTGACGAAACTTCTTGAAGCAACAGTAAGGAGACTGGAAGAAGACCTCAAAAGAAAGGATGAAGAAAACAAAAAAAAGGATGGCGAAAGCAAAAAAAAGGATGGGGAAATCAAGCTCCTGAGGGAACAGTTGAAACACAACTGGTAAGAATAGATAACCTGACGGAAACACTGAAAGAATTGAAAGGCAAAGTAACAAAACTCATAGAACATAACGAAAGGAACCAAAAAAAAAACAACCCCAAAATGAAGACAAAATCTGGGAAAGGAGATGCGAGAGCCCGACTATAGTCATGGAGGAATCCAACAGCGAAGGCTGCCCAATGGAAGAGGAGGAATTCACGCAAGTAAAAAATAAAAGGAAACGGAAAAAAGCGAAAAGCAAAACCACAGAAGAAAACAAAAACGACAGTAATGGAAGTCAGAAGGAAATACAAGAAGAATTAAAAGAAATAAAGAGAAGCGAGGAAGAAAAACAGAAAAAACCAGAGAGGAGGCCACCTCCAATCATACTGAAATCTCCACTGCTGTGGACTGTTATCAGGAAACAACTGATACAGAGAAATATAAACGCCCAGTGCAAAATGGGCAGTTTTACAGGAAAGATCACCACGCAGTCAGTGGAAGACTTCAACAAAATGAAGATGCTCCTGAGCGAGCACAAAGAAATAGAGTGATACACGTACGCACTCAGAGAAGAAAAAGAAAGAAAGCTAGTGATAAAAGGACTAGCAGTGAACACCACAGCATCGGAAGTAAAAATCGAACTAAGGGAAAAAGGACTGAAACCCAAAAAAGTATGGCAACTCACGAGCTATACTCAAAAAAATAAAGACAACACGAGAAAATTGCTACCAATATACATGGTAGTTATCGAGCCTGCAGAAGAGCAGACCTACAAAAACTTGAGATATCTCTGCCACACGAAGATAAGTGTGGTAGAACAGAAAAAACACGACGGACCTGTACAATGCTACAGGTGCAAAGGTTTCCATCATGGACAGAGCACGTGCAACATGGACGTGCGCTGTGTAAGATGCGCAGGAGAACACAGGGTCGCGGACTGCATCCTGAGCAAAACGGAAAAACCAAAATGCAGAAGCTGCGCGGCAGATCACCCAGCCAACTACAGGGGGTGTCCAAAAAATCCAAAAAAAGTGGAAACTAAAAAACAAAAAACAAAAACCACGATCCCAGGAGTCAGCTACGCCCAAACGGCCAAGAAAACGCCGTTAGCCTCAACTTCACAAAAACCACAAGGAACGGACGATATAAACGGACGCTCCGGAGGCACAGCGATCTTAGTAAAAAAAGAGTTGTGCCAACACCGAATAAACTCACCGGACGGACTACTTAGCATGGAGGCAACAATAGTAGTCATTAAAACATCATACGGCGATATTAGAATAATATCAGCATACGTACGGCCTAAAAACACAATACACGAGGAAGACGTGTTAGCAGTACTCCCAGATGTTAAAAAAGGCATTATCATAGGAGATCTGAATGCCAAGTCCCCTGACTGGTACAGCACAAGAAGAAACATACAAGGAAGAAACTTGGAGAAGATCATAGAAGATCACCCATCCTATCAAGCGATAGGACCAGTAAGACCGACACACTACCCACCAAACGGAGGAAGGCCCGAGGTTATAGACATCGCTGTGTTGAGAGACATGACGATGCCTGTAGAAATCGGGACCATAGACGGCGGCGACACTCACTCAGCAATCATCGTCACCATTGGTAGCGGCAACAGACAAACAGGAAGAACCGTGAGAAAAACCAACTGGGATAAATTCAGAAGGCTAACAGGACAGCTGTTAGGACCAATCACGGAAATAAAAAGCAAGGATATGCTAGAAGAACAGGTCTGTTTCTTCGAAGAAGCACTATCAGAAGCGATAGAACGAAGTACCACAATGACCGTAGCAGATTCAAAAATATAAGCGACGATCTGAGAAATCTGATTAGGGGGAAAAATCGAATAGCTAGAAGTTCCCAAAGGACACAAAACCCAGAAGAAAGAAGGAGAGTCAGGGAAATGAAACAGGAAATTCAGGAAAAATTACAGGAACACAGGAGCGAAGAATGGAACAGAAGTATGAACGAATTATATCCGCAAAAACCGGGATTACGGAACATATCTAGTCCTGAGAGAAGAAAGAAAACCAATGCTGCCAATACACGGAAGCAACGGGATGGCGTACACAGACAAAGAGAAAGCAGAAGAGCTGAAAAACACAATGGAAATTCATTTCACAATGAACGAGCATCCCGACGAAGACATGGACTTCTCAGACATGATAGAAGGAAACATAAATGAATACCTAGAAGACGAGGAGGATCAAAAAACCCTAGGATTCGCAACACCGATGGAAGTGAAGGAATTACTTAGGTTCGCATCAGCAAGGAAAGCACCGGGAATAGACGGAATCTCAAATAGAGCGCTGAAAAACATGCCAAAAAAAGGTATGGCATACCCTTCGAACATAATAAGTGGCATGTTGAAGACAAAACACTTCCCATCGAGATGGAAACAAGCAGACATTATCATGCTGAGAAAACCCGGGAAAGACCCCACTTTCCCCCAAAACTACAGACCGATAAGTTTGCTACCTGCCATGAGTAAAATCGCAGAGAGAGTGATACTGAAGATTCTGAACGAACAAACAAGTACATTAAACACTATACCAGAGGAACAATCCGGCTTTAGGAAAAACCACAGCACCGAACAACAAATTTTGAGACTAGTAGAATATACTACTCAAGGTTTCAACCAGAAAGAATCCACAGGGGTAATCTTCTTAGACGTAAGCAAAGCCTTCGACCGAGTATGGCACGAAGGTTTGCTTTCCAAGATGAAAGAGGCAGGATACACAAAACCGCTCATAAAACTCCTGAGCACGTACCTCAAAGACTTCAGGTGAAGGTTGCAAACGAAAAATCGGAGGTCGGAGAGCAGCAGGCGGGAGTACCGCAAGGAGCGGTACTATCACCAATGCTGTATAACATATACACAGCAGACATCCCGAAAACGGAGAACACCTTGACAGATTGACGAATGGTGCAAAACATGGAAAATACAAGTCAACTGCGAGAAAAGCCAAGCAGTTCTCTTCAAGAAAAAAAGAAGCCACCAACCCGACCGGAAAATAAAAATTAACAATGAAGAAATCCAGTGGACAAAAAAGGCCAAATACCTAGGCGTAACGCTAGACCAAAGTCTCACTTTCAACGAACACGTGAAAAACACTGCCGACAAAGTGAGACAAGCGAGAGCAAGACTATGCGGATTAATCGGTGGAAAAAGCAAGTTAAAGACGGAAACAAAACTCAGATTTATCAGGAGTATAATAATACCGATTATAACGTACGCCTCTGTTGCTTGGGACATACTTGCAAAACAAACAGAAAGAAACTACAGGCTCAACAAAACATAACGCTGAGATAAGCACTAAATGTTCACTGGACAACAAGTAGCGAGGAAATATACGGAGAAACGGGACCCGAAAAAGTATTATACATCATGGACCAAAGGGCAATAAAGTTATTCGAGGAGTTGGCAACACACCCCAACGAAGAATTAAGGAAAATCACAAAATACAATAAAGAAGACTACAAGAAACACAAGAGGCCCAGAAAACAATTGGATGGATAGGTAATGTAGGTCAAGATAGGTTAGTAATAGCAGTAGGTTAGGTTAGTATGAAAAAAAAAATTCTCTATCCACAATCCTAGGTTTTCAGAGACAACCCACAAGAGGACACCCCCCGACACGGTAACTCCGCATTTCACAAGCAAGTGTAGAGTTATACATTGGGGACAGCTATAGAGAAGGCGAAGGACCACTCGGATTAGATCTTTTCCGACTGGTTGGAGGTTGGAAGAGGTTTACCCGAGGCCGCGAAACACACACACACACATTATGACGTCCAGACCATGAAGCCAAGAGAGTATAGTCAACAGCAGGTAGCTGTGCTTTGACACAGCTTTTTATTTATAATGAATTGAAATACTTCTGCATGAAAGAATTGTGTTTGTTAACACAAATTTGATTGTGCGGAATTTATCCGTTTTTCGAAACAGCCGTACTTATCAGTACGGCTTAAACTTTTCTTTTAGGTAATTTCCAGGTACCGAAGCAAAAATAGGAAAACCGAGACAGAGAGTAACAGGCATGGAGCCTGAAAACTCCAAAAATAGGGTTGAGTTATCTAAAATCATAATTCAACAAAAAGCTGATTATGAAGCGCTAGTTGAGACGATGGGACAGCAAATTAAATTCCTTAAAGAGAGGATGAGAAACTACGAAGAAATGATCATCGGTAAAGACAAGCTAATTAAGTCCTTAGAGGGCAATATTAGAGAACTCAATGCCGATAACAACAAACTGGCAGATAGAATAGTAGATTTGAGAGATGAGTTGAAAACTCAAAATAAAACAAAAGAAGGAACACAAAACGAAGACTGCCCCATGGAAGGAGACTACATGGAAGTGAAGAACAATAAAAAAGAAAGAAAGCAGAGAGACAATCCTCAGATGAAGAAATAGCAACGGACAAACAAATCCAAGAAGAATTGGAGAAGATAAAAAAAGACGAACAAAGGAAACAGACAAAACCGGAGAGAAGGCCACCTCCGATAATTCTAAAATCCACACTGATGTGGACAGCACTACGCAAACAGCTAGTGCAAAGGAAAATCAATGCCCAGTGTAAAATGGGAATACACACGGGCAAAATAACGACGGCAACTAAAGACGACTTTAACAAGATGAAGATGCTCCTGAGCGAGTACAAGGAGATTGAGTGGTATACATACCTACTCAATGAAGAAAAGGAGAGGAAGCTCGTCATAAAAGGACTGGCTGTTAACACCCCAGTGTCGGAGGTAGAGGAAGAACTGAGGGAAAATGGACTGAGGCCAAAGAAAGTATGGCAGCTGACAAGCCGTACTCAAAGAAAGGAGGACAACACCCGAAAACTACTACCTATCTACATGGTAGTAATAGAACCTACAGAAGAACCAACTTATGAGAAGTTGAGATACCTCTGCCACACAAAAATAAGTGTGGTAGAACAAAAAAGGCACGACGGACCTGTAAAATGTTACAGGTGTCAGGGATTCCATCACGGACAAAGCACGTGCAACATGGACGTGCATTGCTTGAGATGCGCGGGAGCGCATAGAGCGAAGGAATGCACGCTCAGCAAGACGGAAAAACCGAATTGCAGGAACTGCGGAGGAGAACACCCCGCAAACTACAAGGGGTGCCCGAAACACCCGAAAAAGATGGAGAACAACCAAGCAAGGAACACCACGCAAACAGGACGCACTTACGCACAAGCTGCGAAGAAAACAACAAAGCCAGGAGAAAAAACACCAGAGCTACTGAGTATGTTGCAGAGCATGCAAACACTCATAGCAACACTCATTGCCCAACAGAAGTAAACCACAAGAGGACACCCCCCGACACGGTAATTCTGCGTTTCATAAGCAAATGTAGAGTTATACATCGGGGACAGCTATAGAGAAAGCGAAGGACCACTCGGATTAGATCATTTCCTATCGGCAGGAGGTAGGAAGAGGTTTACCCGAGACCGCGAAACACACACACACACACACACACACACACGAAGACGTCCAGAACAAGAAGCCAAGAGTGTATAGCCAACAGGCTAATCTCTTAATAAAAAGATAAGATATCCCAGAATCTCCCATAGACCTTAGGGGAGACGAAGGAGTCGACGCGCTAAACTGCGACGCGAAAGAGGATGATGACATGTCAAAATGACAGGGGGAGGTGGAATTTCCTTATTCGCACCCACTCGCGGATTTATACGGGAGTGGGTGCTTAGAGGGACGGGCTTTCTCACGCGCAAGTGTGTGTGTGTCTGTTAACTTCTAATTTTACCCACTTTTCGATAAATACGGTACGTCATCTAAGTGTTTTTTTTTTCAAGAGAAATAATGCCACCAAAAGCTAGCGGAAAGGCAGCGAAAAAAGCCGGAAAGGCTCAAAAGAATATTTCAAAAGCCGATAAAAAGAAAAAAAGGAGGAGGAAGGAAAGTTATGCTATTTACATTTACAAAGTACTTAAGCAAGTTCATCCTGACACCGGTATATCGAGTAAAGCTATGAGTATAATGAATAGTTTTGTTAATGATATATTCGAACGAATCGCCGCCGAAGCATCCAGATTGGCTCATTATAATAAACGTTCAACAATTACAAGTAGAGAAATTCAAACTGCAGTGAGACTATTGCTTCCCGGAGAATTGGCAAAACACGCAGTCAGTGAAGGAACTAAAGACGTTACCAAATATACTAGTTCTAAATAATAAGTATAACACATCTACTATATTGACCGAAAATTTTTCATTTTATTTACTTAAATAATAACATCGACCAAAAAAAAACGGTTCTTTTCAGAACCACAATACTACTTTTTTTTATTTATATATTTATATAACGAACGAAAGACTTTAATTCAATTGAATTCTATTAAATATGACGAAAGATGATATTCCACTTAACTGAAAAATTCTCTTCTAAGATCAATAAAAATTTATTGTGTATTAATATTATAAGGCCATGTTTTTCCGTTGTACGTACATATATATATATATATATATATATATATATATATATATATATAAACTTTCTAACGTCGCTTTTGTTTTAAAAAGTTTCATATACTAATTCACTGTCGGCTAAAGACAAAAAAACCCGACAGTTACATGCGAAGAATTTCTGAAGGACATTTTTAAAACAATACCATTGTATCAAATATCACAAACATGTATCAGCATTTATTCTATTTTTGTATCAAATAACGTAAACATGTATCAGCACTATTTTACTATAAATAAGATGTTTGTAAACAACTCAATGATATTTAATGTTTATAATTAGTTCGATCTTGAGATTAATTGTATTCATATAAATATACAAAAATAAAGTTTTTTAATTTAATTTCTAAACCCGAAATTTATAATTGGCGCAGTCAGTAGGATTAGTGCGGTCGCGAGTTTACGCAAAGTGCCGGCTAAGTACTCCATTACCTCAGCACTAGATCTACATACTCAACGAGGGACAGGACTTCAGACAAGCTGTAAGTGCCAAGTCTCCTTATTATTTTGATTCCTTTATTATCCATCCTTATCAATACTTTGAATGAGGAAGAGATAATTTAATAATATTAAAAATATTATTTTATGAACGATTTTGATAAATTATTAAATACATTCAGTGAATTAAACTTAAAAGATAATTCAGAATATATAAAAATGGCAACGTCAAATCCAAAAACCCTAAATTGGGATTTATTTAAATTAAAGTTAGAGAATATTAAACCTTATGATGGAAACAAAAATACATTAAACAAATTTATAAATCGATGTGAGAACCTTATAGAGACGTATTCAGTTTATAATGATCAAGACATTAATAATCACGTCTTAGAATGCGTACAAGAAAAATTAATAGATAAAGCCGAGTTAATGGTGGGAAATAGAATTGAGTTGAATACATGGTTTAAATTAAAAGAAGCGTTGATTCAATGTTTTGCAGATAGGCGCGATTTAGATTGTATTTTACAGGAATTAACGAGAACGAGACCATTTAAAAATGAAAATTTAATAGCTTATGATAACAGATTGCAATTATTAAAAAGTCAGACTATACAAATTATAAGTAATAATTTAAACTTAGGAGAAATCGATAAAAGATGTCAAATTAATCACTGTGAGAAAACAGCTTTGAACACCTTTATTGCGGGATGTTCAGGCGTTATACGTAACAATATGTACTTAAAAAAGCCTAATTCTCTGGAAGACGCTATGGCTTATGTAGACGAGTTTGAAAATTTCGAAAAACTTTATGGTCAATTTTACGAATCTAAAGTTAAATATAATAATAATAATACTAATGTTCAAATGAATCCATCAAGAAATAATAGAAACAATCAACATAACAATTATAATTCTTTCTACCGACAACCTAATAATAACAATCATGACAGATATACTAATTATGATAGATATAATAATAACAACTATTAGAATGAAAGATACAATAATAATAATAACAATAATTTCCCTAGTCAACCAATAAACGTAAATCCCATGTCACAGAGAAGGCAAAATTACCCGACGAATGCACAAGTATTTGGTCCATCAAAAATGTTTTCCGCCCGAACCAAATACTTGTAAACCGTTTACCTAGACCAGAACCGATGTCTACGACATCGAGAAATTTTTCTGACACACCAAGTAGACGTATAAATAATAATAATAATTATAATAATAATAATACAAATAATAACAAATATTTCAAATCACGAAATGAACCGAATTTTACTTCTGAAGAACTATATAATAATAATTATAAAAATAGCGAAGAAGAAGAAGTAATCGATTTTCACCATTTATTTGAACGCGACGAAGATAATGATCGAACCGTAAATTTTCGGAAAGAGCCTCGGAAAAAGAATCAAAAATAGAAGAAATAAATTTGACTCCTAATGATGTATTAACATATTTTGAAAATTTTATAGAATCTAACGAATCAAAACCTAGTGAAAAAATAATTGAAATAAATTTCACATCTAATAATTCATCACCAAAAATTCAGAAATTAATAAAAATGAAAGAATCAGAATTAAATCATTGTGAAGAAACAAATGAACAAGTAGAACTAGATCTTAGTAAATAATTTGATGAAGAAGAAAAAGATAAATTAAATATAACAGAAAAGAATTCAGAACAAAATATTATAATGGTAGAACAAATGAATAATGATACAAAAGGAGAAGTAGAATTATTTGATAAAATAGAATTAAACAGAGAAATAAATGAAATAAATAATGATATGACAATGAATGAAAAAGATATAATGAATGATGTTATAAAAATAAATAATGATATATTAGAAAACGAATATTATATTATAAAACCCGAATTAAGTACAAATATATTGCGAAATAATGTGATCAACGAAACAAAAATGAATAATGAAAATGAGAAAATGGTTATTAATTATGAAACAATTAACAAAGAATTTGATAGAAATAATAATGAAATAAGTTCAAAATATTTCAAGAGAAAATTAAATGTTATACTAAATGAAAAGATAATAGAAGAACTATTTTGGAAAAATAAATATTATCATACATTAAAATGGTACGCAATTCAAGAAATTATAAAATGGATTTTTATACAAAGACCTTTCTTTCTTTATATTATGTTATAAGAATAGATAAGATTTAGAACTAATGGATAAAAAATAGGTAAAACATAAAAATTAAATATTAGTAAACTTTTAGAAACTATAATAATAAAAAGTTATTATTAATTAGAATATATATGAGAAATTTAATAATATAATCCATAACTTTGTTTATTCAACTAATGGGAAAAGAAAATAATATAAAAATTCAAATTATAATCAGTATAACACAAATGAATCATTTAAAACAATACCTATAACTTTAAATGAACCCCTTAAAGCTCAACCATTTGAAATAAATCAATATGAAATTCACAACTTTAACTATTCAAAAGAAGATAAAAAACTAATTAACGAAAATTATAATTGGCACGAAACTTATATTTGGCGCAAAAATAAAATAGACATAAGTAAATTAATTCAAACTAATCATATGAACGAAGAAAAAAAAAAGAATAACATAATCAAATTATGTAAGAAATTTTCTGATGTTTTTCTAAAATCAGAACAATTTATAGCCACTGTAAAAAATATTTCAAAAACGCATCATTCAAATTTATTCATTGTATAAATGCAGTAAAAGATATTTTAACTGAGGAAGAACAAAAAGAAAAACTAGAATATTATCATATATATAAGAAAGGACATAGAGGGATCAACGAATTAAAAAAATCGTTAACCGAAAAATATTACTGGCCCAAAATGATACAAGATATAGAAAATTTCGTTAATAATTGTAAAACATGTCAAAAAAATAAATATGATAGAAATCCACCGATAATAAAATTCAATTTAACTCCAGCAGCTAGTAGACCATTTGAGCACATTCACATTGACACCTTTAAAATAGCAAACCAATAATATTTAACAATAATAGATGCTTTTTCTAGATACGGTCAAGCTTATTCAATGTCAAGTGTGAATGGAACTTCAGTTGTAGATAACATATTAAATTACGTTACTCATCATGGTTTACCTTATAAAATAACAGCTGACTGTGGTTCAGAATTTAAAAATAATGACTTACAAGATTTTTGCAAATTACACAAAATTGAGTTACATTATACCAAGTCAAAAAATAGCAATTCTAATTCACCTTTTGAACGTTTTCATTCCAGTTTAATCGAACATTTTAGGTGTATAAAAGAAAATAATAACGATTTGACTCCCGATCAATTGATAAAACACTCAATATTAGCATATAATAATTCAATTCATTCGGTAACACAATTTAGACCATTTGAAATTATTAAAGGCCATATAAATAACCCTGATCCATTCGATTTAGACGATCACTTAATAATATCTAACTACATACAAAATCACAAGGAAACCTCCAAATTATTATATGAAAAAATCAAAGATAGAAATGCTAACATTAAAGAAAAAATAATCAATAAGAGAAACGAAAATAGAAATGATCCCCCATCCTACGAAAACCAAAACATAGCCTACATAAAAACAAAATTTCGAGACAAGAAACTACCTAAATTCAAAAAAGCTGAAATTGTAAAAGATTCTGGTATATTATTAGAATCAAACAAAGGAACATATCATAAAAATATAATTAGAAAACCAAAAAACTAAAACAAAAAATTGTTACAGATAATGAAGCTGACAATAGTATTAACGTTACTATTACTTTACAAGATGACCAAAACAGAAGACATAACAGTTACGAACGTAAATAACTTATTATTACTTATCAATTTAGGAACCAGTAATCTTATACATAGTAAACATACTTTCATATATTATATAAATTTAGAATTCATTCATAAACAAATCAATAATTTAAAACAATATTATTATAACCTAAGAAATAATTTATCTCAAGCGATCGCAACAAATCCTATTTCATACCATAACTTAGCTGAACAATCATTGAGTAGAACAGGAATTTTAATTAACACTTTAGATAAAAAACAGAAAATATTTACCCACATTTAAGATTGAAAAGAGGACTAATAAATGCTGTAGGCAAAATAGATAAATGGCTTTTTGGAACTTTAGATGCGGATGATGAAGAAAGATATAATAACGCTATAAATGTCCTACAACAAAATCAGAAACAAATAATTCACGAAGTTAATTTACAAATATCACTACATAAAAAATTAATTGATCATTATAACAAATCGATTACGACTCTATGGGATAATCAACGGAAACTTTTTGATAATATAGAGAAATTTCATATTTGAATTGAAAATAAAATAATAACTTTAAATAATTTTATAACATTCCAAAGTACAATATCACAAATTAATCTGGATTGTCAGAGTTTAATTACACTAATTGATAATATCTAAAATGCAATAACGTTTTCTAAATTAAATACAATTCACAGTTCGGTTATATCA
>NW_026614059.1:0-53431 GCF_026230105.1 Diorhabda sublineata | reverse complement strand
TCCAGATTCAGAGTTTAAAAATTACGTTTTCTAGTGAACTAAGAAAGCGTCTTATCCGGGAGGTAAATAATCATCTTTAAACCAGAATCAGAGGTTGAAAATTACGTTTTCTAGTGAACTAAGAAAGCCTCTTTTCCGGGAGGCAAATAATCATCTTTAAACCAGAATCAGAGGTTGAAAATTACGTTTTTCTAGTGAACTAAGAAAGCCTCTTTTCCGGGAGGCAAATAATCATCTTTAAACCAGATTCAGAGGTTGAAAATTACGTTTTCTAGTGAACTAAGAAAGCCTCTTTTCCGGGAGGCAAATAATCATCTTTAAACCAGATTCAGAGTTTAAAAATTACGTTTTCTAGTGAACTAAGAAAGCCTCTTTTCCGGGAGGCAAATAATCATCTTTAAACCAGATTCAGAGTTTAAAAATTACGTTTTCTAATGAACTAAGAAAGCGTCTTATCCGGGAGGTAAATAATCATCTTTAAACCAGATCAGAGTTTAAAAATTACGTTTTCTAGTGAACTAAGAAAGCATCTTTTCCGGGAGGCAAATAATCATCTTTAAACCAGATTCAGAGTTTGAAAATTACTTTTTCTAGTGAACTAAGAAAGCGTCTTCTCCGGGAGGTAAATAATCATCTTTAAACCAGATTCAGAGTTTAAAAATTACGTTTTCTAGTGAACTAAGAAAGCCTCTTTTCCGGGAGGTAAATAATCATCTTTAAACCAGATTCAGAGTTTAAAAATTACGTTTTCTAGTGAACTAAGAAAGCATCTTTTCCGGGAGGCAAATAATCATCTTTAAACCAGATTCAGAGTTTGAAAATTACTTTTTCTAGTGAACTAAGAAAGCGTCTTCTCCGGGAGGTAAATAATCATCTTTAAACCAGATTCAGAGTTTAAAAATTACGTTTTCTAGTGAACTAAGAAAGCCTCTTTTCCGGGAGGTAAATAATCATCTTTAAACCAGAATCAGAGGTTGAAAATTACGTTTTCTAGTGAACTAAGAAAGCATCTTTTCCGGGAGGCAAATAATCATCTTTAAACCAGATTCAGAGTTTAAAAATTACGTTTTCTAGTGAACTAAGAAAGCGTCTTATCCGGGAGGTAAATAATCATCTTTAAACCAGAATCAGAGGTTGAAAATTACGTTTTCTAGTGAACTAAGAAAGCCTCTTTTCCGGGAGGTAAATAATCATCTTTAAACCAGAATCAGAGTTTAAAAATTACGTTTTCTAGTGAACTAAGAAAGCCTCTTTTCCGGGAGGTAAATAATCATCTTTAAACCAGAATCAGAGGTTGAAAATTACGTTTTCTAGTGAACTAAGAAAGCATCTTTTCCGGGAGGTAAATAATCATCTTTAAACCAGAATCAGAGTTTAAAAATTACGTTTTCTAGTGAACTAAGAAAGCCTCTTTTCCGGGAGGTAAATAATCATCTTTAAACCAGATTCAGACTTTAAAAATTACGTTTTCTAGTGAACTAAGAAAGCGTCTTATCCGGGAGGTAAATAATCATCTTTAAACCAGATTCAGAGTTTAAAAATTACGTTTTCTAGTGAACTAAGAAAGCGTCTTCTCCGGGAGGTAAATAATCATTTTTAAACCAGATTCAGAGTTTAAAAATTACGTTTTCTAGTGAACTAAGAAAGCGTCTTCTCCGGGAGGTAAATAATCATCTTTAAACCAGAATCAGAGGTTGAAAATTACGTTTTCTAGTGAACTAAGAAAGCCTCTTTTCCGGGAGGCAAATAATCATCTTTAAACCAGAATCAGAGGTTGAAAATTACGTTTTCTAGTGAACTAAGAAAGCCTCTTTTCCGGGAGGCAAATAATCATCTTTAAACCAGATTCAGAGGTTGAAAATTACGTTTTCTAGTGAACTAAGAAAGCCTCTTTTCCGGGAGGCAAATAATCATCTTTAAACCAGATTCAGAGTTTAAAAATTACGTTTTCTAGTGAACTAAGAAAGCCTCTTTTCCGGGAGGCAAATAATCATCTTTAAACCAGATTCAGAGTTTAAAAATTACGTTTTCTAATGAACTAAGAAAGCGTCTTATCCGGGAGGTAAATAATCATCTTTAAACCAGATTCAGAGTTTAAAAATTACGTTTTCTAGTGAACTAAGAAAGCATCTTTTCCGGGAGGCAAATAATCATCTTTAAACCAGATTCAGAGGTTGAAAATTACTTTTTCTAGTGAACTAAGAAAGCGTCTTCTCCGGGAGGTAAATAATCATCTTTAAACCAGATTCAGAGTTTAAAAATTACGTTTTCTAGTGAACTAAGAAAGCCTCTTTTCCGGGAGGTAAATAATCATCTTTAAACCAGATTCAGAGTTTAAAAATTACGTTTTCTAGTGAACTAAGAAAGCATCTTTTCCGGGAGGCAAATAATCATCTTTAAACCAGATTCAGAGTTTGAAAATTACTTTTTCTAGTGAACTAAGAAAGCGTCTTCTCCGGGAGGTAAATAATCATCTTTAAACCAGATTCAGAGTTTAAAAATTACGTTTTCTAGTGAACTAAGAAAGCCTCTTTTCCGGGAGGTAAATAATCATCTTTAAACCAGAATCAGAGGTTGAAAATTACGTTTTCTAGTGAACTAAGAAAGCAACTTTTCCGGGAGGCAAATAATCATCTTTAAACCAGATTCAGAGTTTAAAAATTACGTTTTCTAGTGAACTAAGAAAGCGTCTTATCCGGGAGGTAAATAATCATCTTTAAACCAGAATCAGAGGTTGAAAATTACGTTTTCTAGTGAACTAAGAAAGCCTCTTTTCCGGGAGGTAAATAATCATCTTTAAACCAGAATCAGAGTTTAAAAATTACGTTTTCTAGTGAACTAAGAAAGCCTCTTTTCCGGGAGGTAAATAATCATCTTTAAACCAGAATCAGAGGTTGAAAATTACGTTTTCTAGTGAACTAAGAAAGCATCTTTTCCGGGAGGTAAATAATCATCTTTAAACCAGAATCAGAGTTTAAAAATTACGTTTTCTAGTGAACTAAGAAAGCCTCTTTTCCGGGAGGTAAATAATCATCTTTAAACCAGATTCAGACTTTAAAAATTACGTTTTCTAGTGAACTAAGAAAGCGTCTTATCCGGGAGGTAAATAATCATCTTTAAACCAGATTCAGAGTTTAAAAATTACGTTTTCTAGTGAACTAAGAAAGCGTCTTCTCCGGGAGGTAAATAATCATTTTTAAACCAGATTCAGAGTTTAAAAATTACGTTTTCTAGTGAACTAAGAAAGCGTCTTCTCCGGGAGGTAAATAATCATTTTTAAACCAGATTCAGAGGTTGAAAATTACGTTTTCTAGTGAACTAAGAAAGCGTCTTCTCCGGGAGGTAAATAATCATTTTTAAACCAGATTCAGAGTTTAAAAATTACGTTTTCTAGTGAACTAAGAAAGCGTCTTCTCCGGGAGGTAAATAATCATGTTTAAACCAGATTCAGAGTTTAAAAATTACGTTTTCTAGTGAACTAAGAAAGCGTCTTCTCCGGGAGGTAAATAATCATTTTTAAACCAGATTCAGAGGTTGAAAATTACGTTTTCTAGTGAACTAAGAAAGCGTCTTCTCCGGGAGGTAAATAATCATTTTTAAACCAGATTCAGAGTTTAAAAATTACGTTTTCTAGTGAACTAAGAAAGCGTCTTCTCCGGGAGGTAAATAATCATGTTTAAACCAGATTCAGAGTTTAAAAATTACGTTTTCTAGTGAACTAAGAAAGCGTCTTATCCGGGAGGTAAATAATCATCTTTAAACCAGATTCAGAGTTTAAAAATTACGTTTTCTAGTGAACTAAGAAAGCGTCTTCTCCGGGAGGTAAATAATCATCTTTAAACCAGAATCAGAGTTTGAAAATTACTTTTTCTAGTGAACTAAGAAAGCGTCTTCTCCGGGAGGTAAATAATCATCTTTAAACCAGAATCAGAGTTTGAAAATTACTTTTTCTAGTGAACTAAGAAAGCCTCTTTTCCGGGAGGCAAATAATCATGTTTAAACCAGATTCAGAGTTTAAAAATTACGTTTTCTAGTGAACTAAGAAAGCGTCTTATCCGGGAGGTAAATAATCATCTTTAAACCAGATTCAGAGTTTAAAAATTACGTTTTCTAGTGAACTAAGAAAGCGTCTTCTCCGGGAGGTAAATAATCATCTTTAAACCAGAATCAGAGTTTGAAAATTACTTTTTCTAGTGAACTAAGAAAGCGTCTTCTCCGGGAGGTAAATAATCATCTTTAAACCAGAATCAGAGTTTGAAAATTACTTTTTCTAGTGAACTAAGAAAGCCTCTTTTCCGGGAGGCAAATAATCATCTTTAAACCAGATTCAAGGTTTAAAAATTACTTTTTCTAGTGAACTAAGAAAGCCTCTTTTCCGGGAGGCAAATAATCATCTTCAAACCAGAATCAGAGTTTGAAAATTACTTTTTCTAGTGAACTAAGAAAGCGTCTTCTCCGGGAGGTAAATAATCATCTTTAAACCAGAATCAGAGTTTGAAAATTACTTTTTCTAGTGAACTAAGAAAGCGTCTTCTCCGGGAGGCAAATAATCATTTTTAAACCAGATTCAGAGTTTAAAAATTACATTTTCTAGTGAACTAAGAAAGCCTCTTTTCCGGGAGGTAAATAATCATCTTTAAACCAGAATCAGAGGTTGAAAATTACGTTTTCTAGTGAACTAAGAAAGCCTCTTTTCCGGGAGGCAAATAATCATCTTTAAACCAGATTCAGAGTTTAAAAATTACGTTTTCTAGTGAACTAAGAAAGCGTCTTATCCGGGAGGTAAATAATCATCTTTAAACCAGAATCAGAGGTTGAAAATTACGTTTTCTAGTGAACTAAGAAAGCCTCTTTTCCGGGAGGCAAATAATCATCTTTAAACCAGATTCAGAGTTTAAAAATTACGTTTTCTAGTGAACTAAGAAAGCGTCTTATCCGGGAGGTAAATAATCATCTTTAAACCAGAATCAGAGGTTGAAAATTACGTTTTCTAGTGAACTAAGAAAGCCTCTTTTCCGGGAGGCAAATAATCATCTTTAAACCAGATTCAGAGGTTGAAAATTACGTTTTCTAGTGAACTAAGAAAGCCTCTTTTCCGGGAGGCAAATAATCATCTTTAAACCAGATTCAGAGGTTGAAAATTACGTTTTCTAGTGAACTAAGAAAGCCTCTTTTCCGGGAGGTAAATAATCATCTTTAAACCAGATTCAGAGTTTAAAAATTACGTTTTCTAGTGAACTAAGAAAGCGTCTTCTCCGGGAGGTAAATAATCATCTTTAAACCAGATTCAGAGTTTAAAAATTACGTTTTCTAGTGAACTAAGAAAGCCTCTTTTCCGGGAGGCAAATAATCATCTTTAAACCAGATTCAGAGGTTGAAAATTACGTTTTCTAGTGAACTAAGAAAGCCTCTTTTCCGGGAGGCAAATAATCATCTTTAAACCAGATTCAGAGTTTAAAAATTACGTTTTCTAGTGAACTAAGAAAGCCTCTTTTCCGGGAGGCAAATAATCATCTTTAAACCAGATTCAGAGTTTAAAAATTACGTTTTCTAGTGAACTAAGAAAGCCTCTTTTCCGGGAGGCAAATAATCATCTTTATACCAGATTCAGAGTTTAAAAATTACGTTTTCTAGTGAACTAAGAAAGCCTCTTTTCCGGGAGGCAAATAATCATCTTTAAACCAGATTCAGAGTTTAAAAATTACGTTTCCTAGTGAACTAAGAAAGCGTCTTATCCGGGAGGTAAATAATCATCTTTAAACCAGATTCAGAGTTTAAAAATTACGTTTTCTAGTGAACTAAGAAAGCCTCTTTTCCGGGAGGCAAATAATCATCTTTAAACCAGATTCAGAGGTTGAAAATTACGTTTTCTAGTGAACTAAGAAAGCCTCTTTTCCGGGAGGCAAATAATCATCTTTAAACCAGATTCAGAGTTTAAAAATTACGTTTTCTAGTGAACTAAGAAAGCCTCTTTTCCGGGAGGCAAATAATCATCTTTAAACCAGATTCAGAGTTTAAAAATTACGTTTTCTAGTGAACTAAGAAAGCCTCTTTTCCGGGAGGCAAATAATCATCTTTAAACCAGATTCAGAGTTTAAAAATTACGTTTTCTAGTGAACTAAGAAAGCCTCTTTTCCGGGAGGTAAATAATCATCTTTAAACCAGAATCAGAGGTTGAAAATTACGTTTTCTAGTGAACTAAGAAAGCCTCTTTTCCGGGAGGCAAATAATCATCTTTAAACCAGATTCAGAGTTTAAAAATTACGTTTTCTAGTGAACTAAGAAAGCGTCTTATCCGGGAGGTAAATAATCATCTTTAAACCAGAATCAGAGGTTGAAAATTACGTTTTCTAGTGAACTAAGAAAGCCTCTTTTCCGGGAGGCAAATAATCATCTTTAAACCAGAATCAGAGGTTGAAAATTACGTTTTCTAGTGAACTAAGAAAGCCTCTTTTCCGGGAGGCAAATAATCATCTTTAAACCAGATTCAGAGGTTGAAAATTACGTTTTCTAGTGAACTAAGAAAGCCTCTTTTCCGGGAGGCAAATAATCATCTTTAAACCAGATTCAGAGTTTAAAAATTACGTTTTCTAGTGAACTAAGAAAGCCTCTTTTCCGGGAGGCAAATAATCATCTTTAAACCAGATTCAGAGTTTAAAAATTACGTTTTCTAATGAACTAAGAAAGCGTCTTATCCGGGAGGTAAATAATCATCTTTAAACCAGATTCAGAGTTTAAAAATTACGTTTTCTAGTGAACTAAGAAAGCATCTTTTCCGGGAGGCAAATAATCATCTTTAAACCAGATTCAGAGTTTGAAAATTACTTTTTCTAGTGAACTAAGAAAGCGTCTTCTCCGGGAGGTAAATAATCATCTTTAAACCAGATTCAGAGTTTAAAAATTACGTTTTCTAGTGAACTAAGAAAGCCTCTTTTCCGGGAGGTAAATAATCATCTTTAAACCAGATTCAGAGTTTAAAAATTACGTTTTCTAGTGAACTAAGAAAGCATCTTTTCCGGGAGGCAAATAATCATCTTTAAACCAGATTCAGAGTTTGAAAATTACTTTTTCTAGTGAACTAAGAAAGCGTCTTCTCCGGGAGGTAAATAATCATCTTTAAACCAGATTCAGAGTTTAAAAATTACGTTTTCTAGTGAACTAAGAAAGCCTCTTTTCCGGGAGGTAAATAATCATCTTTAAACCAGAATCAGAGGTTGAAAATTACGTTTTCTAGTGAACTAAGAAAGCATCTTTTCCGGGAGGCAAATAATCATCTTTAAACCAGATTCAGAGTTTAAAAATTACGTTTTCTAGTGAACTAAGAAAGCGTCTTATCCGGGAGGTAAATAATCATCTTTAAACCAGAATCAGAGGTTGAAAATTACGTTTTCTAGTGAACTAAGAAAGCCTCTTTTCCGGGAGGTAAATAATCATCTTTAAACCAGAATCAGAGTTTAAAAATTACGTTTTCTAGTGAACTAAGAAAGCCTCTTTTCCGGGAGGTAAATAATCATCTTTAAACCAGAATCAGAGGTTGAAAATTACGTTTTCTAGTGAACTAAGAAAGCATCTTTTCCGGGAGGTAAATAATCATCTTTAAACCAGAATCAGAGTTTAAAAATTACGTTTTCTAGTGAACTAAGAAAGCCTTTTTTCCGGGAGGTAAATAATCATCTTTAAACCAGATTCAGACTTTAAAAATTACGTTTTCTAGTGAACTAAGAAAGCGTCTTATCCGGGAGGTAAATAATCATCTTTAAACCAGATTCAGAGTTTAAAAATTACGTTTTCTAGTGAACTAAGAAAGCGTCTTCTCCGGGAGGTAAATAATCATTTTTAAACCAGATTCAGAGTTTAAAAATTACGTTTTCTAGTGAACTAAGAAAGCGTCTTCTCCGGGAGGTAAATAATCATTTTTAAACCAGATTCAGAGGTTGAAAATTACGTTTTCTAGTGAACTAAGAAAGCGTCTTCTCCGGGAGGTAAATAATCATTTTTAAACCAGATTCAGAGTTTAAAAATTACGTTTTCTAGTGAACTAAGAAAGCATCTTTTCCGGGAGGCAAATAATCATCTTTAAACCAGATTCAGAGTTTGAAAATTACTTTTTCTAGTGAACTAAGAAAGCGTCTTCTCCGGGAGGTAAATAATCATCTTTAAACCAGAATCAGAGGTTGAAAATTACGTTTTCTAGTGAACTAAGAAAGCCTCTTTTCCGGGAGGCAAATAATCATCTTTAAACCAGAATCAGAGGTTGAAAATTACGTTTTCTAGTGAACTAAGAAAGCCTCTTTTCCGGGAGGCAAATAATCATCTTTAAACCAGATTCAGAGGTTGAAAATTACGTTTTCTAGTGAACTAAGAAAGCCTCTTTTCCGGGAGGCAAATAATCATCTTTAAACCAGATTCAGAGTTTAAAAATTACGTTTTCTAGTGAACTAAGAAAGCCTCTTTTCCGGGAGGCAAATAATCATCTTTAAACCAGATTCAGAGTTTAAAAATTACGTTTTCTAATGAACTAAGAAAGCGTCTTATCCGGGAGGTAAATAATCATCTTTAAACCAGATTCAGAGTTTAAAAATTACGTTTTCTAGTGAACTAAGAAAGCATCTTTTCCGGGAGGCAAATAATCATCTTTAAACCAGATTCAGAGGTTGAAAATTACTTTTTCTAGTGAACTAAGAAAGCGTCTTCTCCGGGAGGTAAATAATCATCTTTAAACCAGATTCAGAGTTTAAAAATTACGTTTTCTAGTGAACTAAGAAAGCCTCTTTTCCGGGAGGTAAATAATCATCTTTAAACCAGATTCAGAGTTTAAAAATTACGTTTTCTAGTGAACTAAGAAAGCATCTTTTCCGGGAGGCAAATAATCATCTTTAAACCAGATTCAGAGTTTGAAAATTACTTTTTCTAGTGAACTAAGAAAGCGTCTTCTCCGGGAGGTAAATAATCATCTTTAAACCAGATTCAGAGTTTAAAAATTACGTTTTCTAGTGAACTAAGAAAGCCTCTTTTCCGGGAGGTAAATAATCATCTTTAAACCAGAATCAGAGGTTGAAAATTACGTTTTCTAGTGAACTAAGAAAGCATCTTTTCCGGGAGGCAAATAATCATCTTTAAACCAGATTCAGAGTTTAAAAATTACGTTTTCTAGTGAACTAAGAAAGCGTCTTATCCGGGAGGTAAATAATCATCTTTAAACCAGAATCAGAGGTTGAAAATTACGTTTTCTAGTGAACTAAGAAAGCCTCTTTTCCGGGAGGTAAATAATCATCTTTAAACCAGAATCAGAGTTTAAAAATTACGTTTTCTAGTGAACTAAGAAAGCCTCTTTTCCGGGAGGTAAATAATCATCTTTAAACCAGAATCAGAGGTTGAAAATTACGTTTTCTAGTGAACTAAGGAAGCATCTTTTCCGGGAGGTAAATAATCATCTTTAAACCAGAATCAGAGTTTAAAAATTACGTTTTCTAGTGAACTAAGAAAGCCTCTTTTCCGGGAGGTAAATAATCATCTTTAAACCAGATTCAGACTTTAAAAATTACGTTTTCTAGTGAACTAAGAAAGCGTCTTATCCGGGAGGTAAATAATCATCTTTAAACCAGATTCAGAGTTTAAAAATTACGTTTTCTAGTGAACTAAGAAAGCGTCTTCTCCGGGAGGTAAATAATCATTTTTAAACCAGATTCAGAGTTTAAAAATTACGTTTTCTAGTGAACTAAGAAAGCGTCTTCTCCGGGAGGTAAATAATCATTTTTAAACCAGATTCAGAGGTTGAAAATTACGTTTTCTAGTGAACTAAGAAAGCGTCTTCTCCGGGAGGTAAATAATCATTTTTAAACCAGATTCAGAGTTTAAAAATTACGTTTTCTAGTGAACTAAGAAAGCGTCTTCTCCGGGAGGTAAATAATCATGTTTAAACCAGATTCAGAGTTTAAAAATTACGTTTTCTAGTGAACTAAGAAAGCGTCTTCTCCGGGAGGTAAATAATCATTTTTAAACCAGATTCAGAGGTTGAAAATTACGTTTTCTAGTGAACTAAGAAAGCGTCTTCTCCGGGAGGTAAATAATCATTTTTAAACCAGATTCAGAGTTTAAAAATTACGTTTTCTAGTGAACTAAGAAAGCGTCTTCTCCGGGAGGTAAATAATCATGTTTAAACCAGATTCAGAGTTTAAAAATTACGTTTTCTAGTGAACTAAGAAAGCGTCTTATCCGGGAGGTAAATAATCATCTTTAAACCAGATTCAGAGTTTAAAAATTACGTTTTCTAGTGAACTAAGAAAGCGTCTTCTCCGGGAGGTAAATAATCATTTTTAAACCAGATTCAGAGTTTAAAAATTACGTTTTCTAGTGAACTAAGAAAGCGTCTTCTCCGGGAGGTAAATAATCATTTTTAAACCAGATTCAGAGTTTAAAAATTACGTTTTCTAGTGAACTAAGAAAGCGTCTTCTCCGGGAGGTAAATAATCATTTTTAAACCAGATTCAGAGGTTGAAAATTACGTTTTCTAGTGAACTAAGAAAGCGTCTTCTCCGGGAGGTAAATAATCATTTTTAAACCAGATTCAGAGTTTAAAATTACGTTTTCTAGTGAACTAAGAAAGCCTCTTTTCCGGGAGGCAAATAATCATGTTTAAACCAGATTCAGAGTTTAAAAATTACGTTTTCTAGTGAACTAAGAAAGCGTCTTCTCCGGGAGGTAAATAATCATTTTTAAACCAGATTCAGAGGTTGAAAATTACGTTTTCTAGTGAACTAAGAAAGCCTCTTTTCCGGGAGGCAAATAATCATGTTTAAACCAGATTCAGAGTTTAAAAATTACGTTTTCTAGTGAACTAAGAAAGCGTCTTCTCCGGGAGGTAAATAATCATTTTTAAACCAGATTCAGAGTTTAAAAATTACGTTTTCTAGTGAACTAAGAAAGCCTCTTTTCCGGGAGGCAAATAATCATGTTTAAACCAGATTCAGAGTTTAAAAATTACGTTTTCTAGTGAACTAAGAAAGCGTCTTCTCCGGGAGGTAAATAATCATTTTTAAACCAGATTCAGAGTTTAAAAATTACGTTTTCTAGTGAACTAAGAAAGCGTCTTATCCGGGAGGTAAATAATCATCTTTAAACCAGAATCAGAGGTTGAAAATTACGTTTTCTAGTGAACTAAGAAAGCCTCTTTTCCGGGAGGTAAATAATCATCTTTAAACCAGAATCAGAGTTTAAAAATTACGTTTTCTAGTGAACTAAGAAAGCCTCTTTTCCGGGAGGTAAATAATCATCTTTAAACCAGAATCAGAGGTTGAAAATTACGTTTTCTAGTGAACTAAGAAAGCATCTTTTCCGGGAGGTAAATAATCATCTTTAAACCAGAATCAGAGTTTAAAAATTACGTTTTCTAGTGAACTAAGAAAGCGTCTTATCCGGGAGGTAAATAATCATCTTTAAACCAGAATCAGAGGTTGAAAATTACGTTTTCTAGTGAACTAAGAAAGCCTCTTTTCCGGGAGGTAAATAATCATCTTTAAACCAGAATCAGAGTTTAAAAATTACGTTTTCTAGTGAACTAAGAAAGCCTCTTTTCCGGGAGGTAAATAATCATCTTTAAACCAGAATCAGAGGTTGAAAATTACGTTTTCTAGTGAACTAAGAAAGCATCTTTTCCGGGAGGTAAATAATCATCTTTAAACCAGAATCAGAGTTTAAAAATTACGTTTTCTAGTGAACTAAGAAAGCCTCTTTTCCGGGAGGTAAATAATCATCTTTAAACCAGAATCAGAGTTTAAAAATTACGTTTTCTAGTGAACTAAGAAAGCGTCTTATCCGGGAGGTAAATAATCATCTTTAAACCAGAATCAGAGGTTGAAAATTACGTTTTCTAGTGAACTAAGAAAGCCTCTTTTCCGGGAGGTAAATAATCATCTTTAAACCAGAATCAGAGTTTAAAAATTACGTTTTCTAGTGAACTAAGAAAGCCTCTTTTCCGGGAGGTAAATAATCATCTTTAAACCAGATTCAGACTTTAAAAATTACGTTTTCTAGTGAACTAAGAAAGCGTCTTATCCGGGAGGTAAATAATCATCTTTAAACCAGAATCAGAGTTTAAAAATTACGTTTTCTAGTGAACTAAGAAAGCGTCTTATCCGGGAGGTAAATAATCATCTTTAAACCAGATTCAGAGTTTAAAAATTACGTTTTCTAGTGAACTAAGAAAGCGTCTTATCCGGGAGGTAAATAATCATCTTTAAACCAGATTCAGAGTTTAAAAATTACGTTTTCTAGTGAACTAAGAAAGCGTCTTCTCCGGGAGGTAAATAATCATTTTTAAACCAGATTCAGAGTTTAAAAATTACGTTTTCTAGTGAACTAAGAAAGCGTCTTATCCGGGAGGTAAATAATCATCTTTAAACCAGATTCAGAGTTTAAAAATTACGTTTTCTAGTGAACTAAGAAAGCGTCTTATCCGGGAGGTAAATAATCATCTTTAAACCAGATTCAGAGTTTAAAAATTACGTTTTCTAGTGAACTAAGAAAGCGTCTTCTCCGGGAGGTAAATAATCATTTTTAAACCAGATTCAGAGTTTAAAAATTACGTTTTCTAGTGAACTAAGAAAGCGTCTTCTCCGGGAGGTAAATAATCATTCTTAAACCAGATTCAGAGGTTGAAAATTACGTTTTCTAGTGAACTAAGAAAGCGTCTTCTCCGGGAGGTAAATAATCATTTTTAAACCAGATTCAGAGTTTAAAAATTACGTTTTCTAGTGAACTAAGAAAGCGTCTTCTCCGGGAGGTAAATAATCATTTTTAAACCAGATTCAGAGTTTAAAAATTACGTTTTCTAGTGAACTAAGAAAGCCTCTTTTCCGGGAGGCAAATAATCATGTTTAAACCAGATTCAGAGTTTAAAAATTACGTTTTCTAGTGAACTAAGAAAGCGTCTTCTCCGGGAGGTAAATAATCATTTTTAAACCAGATTCAGAGGTTGAAAATTACGTTTTCTAGTGAACTAAGAAAGCCTCTTTTCCGGGAGGCAAATAATCATTTTTAAACCAGATTCAGAGTTTAAAAATTACGTTTTCTAGTGAACTAAGAAAGCGTCTTCTCCGGGAGGTAAATAATCATTTTTAAACCAGATTCAGAGGTTGAAAATTACGTTTTCTAGTGAACTAAGAAAGCCTCTTTTCCGGGAGGCAAATAATCATATTTAAACCAGATTCAGAGTTTAAAAATTACGTTTTCTAGTGAACTAAGAAAGCGTCTTCTCCGGGAGGTAAATAATCATTTTTAAACCAGATTCAGAGTTTAAAAATTACGTTTTCTAGTGAACTAAGAAAGCCTCTTTTCCGGGAGGCAAATAATCATTTTTAAACCAGATTCAGAGTTTAAAAATTACGTTTTCTAGTGAACTAAGAAAGCGTCTTCTCCGGGAGGTAAATAATCATTTTTAAACCAGATTCAGAGGTTGAAAATTACGTTTTCTAGTGAACTAAGAAAGCGTCTTCTCCGGGAGGTAAATAATCATTTTTAAACCAGATTCAGAGTTTAAAAATTACGTTTTCTAGTGAACTAAGAAAGCCTCTTTTCCGGGAGGCAAATAATCATATTTAAACCAGATTCAGAGTTTAAAAATTACGTTTTCTAGTGAACTAAGAAAGCCTCTTTTCCGGGAGGCAAATAATCATGTTTAAACCAGATTCAGAGTTTAAAAATTACGTTTTCTAGTGAACTAAGAAAGCGTCTTCTCCGGGAGGTAAATAATCATTTTTAAACCAGATTCAGAGGTTGAAAATTACGTTTTCTAGTGAACTAAGAAAGCCTCTTTTCCGGGAGGCAAATAATCATATTTAAACCAGATTCAGAGTTTAAAAATTACGTTTTCTAGTGAACTAAGAAAGCGTCTTCTCCGGGAGGTAAATAATCATTTTTAAACCAGATTCAGAGTTTAAAAATTACGTTTTCTAGTGAACTAAGAAAGCCTCTTTTCCGGGAGGCAAATAATCATATTTAAACCAGATTCAGAGTTTAAAAATTACGTTTTCTAGTGAACTAAGAAAGCGTCTTCTCCGGGAGGTAAATAATCATTTTTAAACCAGATTCAGAGTTTAAAAATTACGTTTTCTAGTGAACTAAGAAAGCGTCTTCTCCGGGAGGTAAATAATCATTTTTAAACCAGATTCAGAGGTTGAAAATTACGTTTTCTAGTGAACTAAGAAAGCCTCTTTTCCGGGAGGCAAATAATCATATTTAAACCAGATTCAGAGTTTAAAAATTACGTTTTCTAGTGAACTAAGAAAGCGTCTTCTCCGGGAGGTAAATAATCATTTTTAAACCAGATTCAGAGGTTGAAAATTACGTTTTCTAGTGAACTAAGAAAGCCTCTTTTCCGGGAGGTAAATAATCATGTTTAAACCAGATTCAGAGTTTAAAAATTACGTTTTCTAGTGAACTAAGAAAGCGTCTTATCCGGGAGGTAAATAATCATCTTTAAACCAGATTCAGAGGTTGAAAATTACGTTTTCTAGTGAACTAAGAAAGCCTCTTTTCCGGGAGGCAAATAATCATGTTTAAACCAGATTCAGAGTTTAAAAATTACGTTTTCTAGTGAACTAAGAAAGCGTCTTCTCCGGGAGGTAAATAATCATCTTTAAACCAGAATCAGAGGTTGAAAATTACGTTTTCTAGTGAACTAAGAAAGCCTCTTTTCCGGGAGGCAAATAATCATGTTTAAACCAGATTCAGAGTTTAAAAATTACGTTTTCTAGTGAACTAAGAAAGCGTCTTCTCCGGAAGGTAAATAATCATGTTTAAACCAGATTCAGAGTTTAAAAATTACGTTTTCTAGTGAACTAAGAAAGCGTCTTCTCCGGGAGGTAAATAATCATGTTTAAACCAGATTCAGAGTTTAAAAATTACGTTTTCTAGTGAACTAAGAAAGCGTCTTCTCCGGGAGGTAAATAATCATCTTTAAACCAGAATCAGAGGTTGAAAATTACGTTTTCTAGTGAACTAAGAAAGCCTCTTTTCCGGGAGGCAAATAATCATGTTTAAACCAGATTCAGAGTTTAAAAATTACGTTTTCTAGTGAACTAAGAAAGCGTCTTCTCCGGGAGGTAAATAATCATGTTTAAACCAGATTCACAGTTTAAAAATTACGTTTTCTAGTGAACTAAGAAAGCGTCTTCTCCGGGAGGTAAATAATCATCTTTAAACCAGAATCAGAGGTTGAAAATTACGTTTTCTAGTGAACTAAGAAAGCCTCTTTTCCGGGAGGCAAATAATCATGTTTAAACCAGATTCAGAGTTTAAAAATTACGTTTTCTAGTGAACTAAGAAAGCGTCTTCTCCGGGAGGTAAATAATCATCTTTAAACCAGAATCAGAGGTTGAAAATTACGTTTTCTAGTGAACTAAGAAAGCCTCTTTTCCGGGAGGCAAATAATCATGTTTAAACCAGATTCAGAGTTTAAAAATTACGTTTTCTAGTGAACTAAGAAAGCGTCTTCTCCGGGAGGTAAATAATCATGTTTAAACCAGATTCAGAGTTTAAAAATTACGTTTTCTAGTGAACTAAGAAAGCCTCTTTTCCGGGAGGCAAATAATCATGTTTAAACCAGATTCAGAGTTTAAAAATTACGTTTTCTAGTGAACTAAGAAAGCGTCTTCTCCGGGAGGTAAATAATCATCTTTAAACCAGAATCAGAGGTTGAAAATTACGTTTTCTAGTGAACTAAGAAAGCCTCTTTTCCGGGAGGCAAATAATCATGTTTAAACCAGATTCAGAGTTTAAAAATTACGTTTTCTAGTGAACTAAGGAAGCGTCTTCTCCGGGAGGTAAATAATCATTTTTAAACCAGATTCAGAGTTTAAAAATTACGTTTTCTAGTGAACTAAGAAAGCCTCTTTTCCGGGAGGCAAATAATCATGTTTAAACCAGATTCAGAGTTTAAAAATTACGTTTTCTAGTGAACTAAGAAAGCGTCTTCTCCGGGAGGTAAATAATCATTTTTAAACCAGATTCAGAGGTTGAAAATTACGTTTTCTAGTGAACTAAGAAAGCCTCTTTTCCGGGAGGTAAATAATCATCTTTAAACCAGATTCAGAGTTTAAAAATTACGTTTTCTAGTGAACTAAGAAAGCGTCTTCTCCGGGAGGTAAATAATCATCTTTAAACCAGAATCAGAGGTTGAAAATTACGTTTTCTAGTGAACTAAGAAAGCCTCTTTTCCGGGAGGCAAATAATCATCTTTAAACCAGATTCAGAGTTTAAAAATTACGTTTTCTAGTGAACTAAGAAAGCGTCTTCTCCGGGAGGTAAATAATCATCTTTAAACCAGAATCAGAGGTTGAAAATTACGTTTTCTAGTGAACTAAGAAAGCGTCTTCTCCGGGAGGTAAATAATCATCTTTAAACCAGAATCAGAGGTTGAAAATTACGTTTTCTAGTGAACTAAGAAAGCGTCTTCTCCGGGAGGTAAATAATCATCTTTAAACCAGAATCAGAGTTTAAAAATTACGTTTTCTAGTGAACTAAGAAAGCCTCTTTTCCGGGAGGCAAATAATCATCTTTAAACCAGAATCAGAGGTTGAAAATTACGTTTTCTAGTGAACTAAGAAAGCGTCTTCTCCGGGAGGTAAATAATCATCTTTAAACCAGAATCAGAGGTTGAAAATTACGTTTTCTAGTGAACTAAGAAAGCGTCTTCTCCGGGAGGTAAATAATTATCTTTAAACCAGAATCAGACGTTGAAAATTACGTTTTCTAGTGAACTAAGAAAGCGTCTTCTCCGGGAGGCAAATAATCATGTTTAAACCAGATTCAGAGTTTAAAAATTACGTTTTCTAGTGAACTAAGAAAGCGTCTTCTCCGGGAGGTAAATAATCATTTTTATACCAGATTCAGAGTTTTTAAAATTACGTTTTCTAGTGAACTAAGAAAGCCTCTTTTCCGGGAGGCAAATAATCATGTTTAAACCAGATTCAGAGTTTAAAAATTACGTTTTCTGATGAACTAAGAAAGCGTCTTATCCGGGAGGTAAAGAATCATCTTTAAACCAGAATCAGAGGTTGAAAATTACGTTTTCTAGTGAACTAAGAAAGCCTCTTTTCCGGGAGGCAAATAATCATGTTTAAACCAGATTCAGAGTTTAAAAATTACGTTTTCTAGTGAACTAAGAAAGCGTCTTCTCCGGGAGGTAAATAATCATTTTTATACCAGATTCAGAGTTTTTAAAATTACGTTTTCTAGTGAACTAAGAAAGCCTCTTTTCCGGGAGGCAAATAATCATGTTTAAACCAGATTCAGAGTTTAAAAATTACGTTTTCTAGTGAACTAAGAAAGCGTCTTCTCCGGGAGGTAAATAATCATTTTTAAACCAGATTCAGAGGTTGAAAATTACGTTTTCTAGTGAACTAAGAAAGCCTCTTTTCCGGGAGGCAAATAATCATGTTTAAACCAGATTCAGAGTTTAAAAATTACGTTTTCTAGTGAACTAAGAAAGCGTCTTCTCCGGGAGGTAAATAATCATTTTTAAACCAGATTCAGAGTTTAAAAATTACGTTTTCTAGTGAACTAAGAAAGCGTCTTTTCCGGGAGGCAAATAATCATCTTTAAACCAGATTCAGAGTTTAAAAATTACGTTTTCTAGTGAACTAAGAAAGCGTCTTCTCCGGGAGGTAAATAATCATTTTTAAACCAGATTCAGAGGTTGAAAATTACGTTTTCTAGTGAACTAAGAAAGCGTCTTCTCCGGGAGGTAAATAATCATTTTTAAACCAGATTCAGAGTTTAAAAATTACGTTTTCTAGTGAACTAAGAAAGCGTCTTTTCCGGGAGGCAAATAATCATCTTTAAACCAGATTCAGAGTTTAAAAATTACGTTTTCTAGTGAACTAAGAAAGCGTCTTCTCCGGGAGGCAAATAATCATCTTTAAACCAGATTCAGAGTTTAAAAATTACGTTTTCTAGTGAACTAAGAAAGCGTCTTCTCCGGGAGGCAAATAATCATCTTTAAACCAGATTCAGAGGTTGAAAATTACGTTTTCTAGTGAACTAAGAAAGCGTCTTCTCCGGGAGGTAAATAATCATTTTTAAACCATATTCAGAGGTTGAAAATTACGTTTTCTAGTGAACTAAGAAAGCGTCTTCTCCGGGAGGTAAATAATCATTTTTAAACCAGATTCAGAGTTTAAAAATTACGTTTTCTAGTGAACTAAGAAAGCGTCTTTTCCGGGAGGCAAATAATCATCTTTAAACCAGATTCAGAGTTTAAAAATTACGTTTTCTAGTGAACTAAGAAAGCGTCTTTTCCGGGAGGCAAATAATCATCTTTAAACCAGATTCAGAGTTTAAAAATTACGTTTTCTAGTGAACTAAGAAAGCGTCTTCTCCGGGAGGCAAATAATCATCTTTAAACCAGATTCAGAGGTTGAAAATTACGTTTTCTAGTGAACTAAGAAAGCGTCTTCTCCGGGAGGCAAATAATCATCTTTAAACCAGATTCAGAGTTTAAAAATTACGTTTTCTAGTGAACTAAGAAAGCGTCTTTTCCGGGAGGCAAATAATCATCTTTAAACCAGATTCAGAGTTTAAAAATTACGTTTTCTAGTGAACTAAGAAAGCGTCTTCTCCGGGAGGTAAATAATCATTTTTAAACCAGATTCAGAGTTTAAAAATTACGTTTTCTAGTGAACTAAGAAAGCGTCTTTTCCGGGAGGCAAATAATCATCTTTAAACCAGATTCAGAGTTTAAAAATTACGTTTTCTAGTGAACTAAGAAAGCGTCTTCTCCGGGAGGTAAATAATCATCTTTAAACCAGAATCAGAGGTTGAAAATTACGTTTTCTAGTGAACTAAGAAAGCGTCTTCTCCGGGAGGCAAATAATCATCTTTAAACCAGAATCAGAGGTTGAAAATTACGTTTTCTAGTGAACTAAGAAAGCGTCTTCTCCGGGAGGTAAATAATCATTTTTAAACCATATTCAGAGTTTAAAAATTACGTTTTCTAGTGAACTAAGAAAGCGTCTTCTCCGGGAGGTAAATAATCATCTTTAAACCAGAATCAGAGGTTGAAAATTACGTTTTCTAGTGAACTAAGAAAGCGTCTTCTCCGGGAGGTAAATAATCATTTTTAAACCATATTCAGAGTTTAAAAATTACGTTTTCTAGTGAACTAAGAAAGCGTCTTCTCCGGGAGGTAAATAATCATTTTTAAACCAGATTCAGAGTATAAAAATTACGTTTTCTAGTGAACTAAGAAAGCGTCTTCTCCGGGAGGTAAATAATCATTTTTAAACCATATTCAGAGTTTAAAAATTACGTTTTCTAGTGAACTAAGAAAGCGTCTTCTCCGGGAGGTAAATAATCATTTTTAAACCAGATTCAGAGTTTAAAAATTACGTTTTCTAGTGAACTAAGAAAGCGTCTTCTCCGGGAGGTAAATAATCATTTTTAAACCGGATTCAGAGTTTAAAAATTACGTTTTCTAGTGAACTAAGAAAGCGTCTTCTCCGGGAGGCAAACAATCATCTTTAAACCAGATTCAGAGTTTAAAAATTACGTTTTCTAGTGAACTAAGAAAGCGTCTTCTCCGGGAGGCAAATAATCATCTTTAAACCAGATTCAGAGTTTAAAAATTACGTTTTCTAGTGAACTAAGAAAGCCTCTTTTCCGGGAGGCAAATAATCATCTTTAAACCAGATTCAGAGGTTGAAAATTACGTTTTCTAGTGAACTAAGAAAGCGTCTTCTCCGGGAGGCAAATAATCATCTTTAAACCAGATTCAGAGTTTAAAAATTACGTTTTCTAGTGAACTAAGAAAGCGTCTTCTCCGGGAGGTAAATAATCATTTTTAAACCAGATTCAGAGTATAAAAATTACGTTTTCTAGTGAACTAAGAAAGCGTCTTCTCCGGGAGGTAAATAATCATTTTTAAACCATATTCAGAGTTTAAAAATTACGTTTTCTAGTGAACTAAGAAAGCGTCTTCTCCGGGAGGTAAATAATCATTTTTAAACCAGATTCAGAGTTTAAAAATTACGTTTTCTAGTGAACTAAGAAAGCGTCTTCTCCGGGAGGTAAATAATCATTTTTAAACCAGATTCAGAGTTTAAAAATTACGTTTTCTAGTGAACTAAGAAAGCGTCTTCTCCGGGAGGTAAATAATCATCTTTAAACCAGAATCAGAGGTTGAAAATTACGTTTTCTAGTGAACTAAGAAAGCGTCTTCTCCGGGAGGTAAATAATCATTTTTAAACCAGATTCAGAGTTTAAAAATTACGTTTTCTAGTGAACTAAGAAAGCGTCTTCTCCGGGAGGTAAATAATCATTTTTAAACCAGATTCAGAGTTTAAAAATTACGTTTTCTAGTGAACTAAGAAAGCGTCTTCTCCGGGAGGTGAATAATCATTTTTAAACCAGATTCAGAGTTTAAAAATTACGTTTTCTAGTGAACTAAGAAAGCGTCTTCTCCGGGAGGTAAATAATCATTTTTAAACCAGATTCAGAGTTTAAAAATTACGTTTTCTAGTGAACTAAGAAAGCGTCTTCTCCGGGAGGCAAATAATCATCTTTAAACCAGATTCAGAGGTTGAAAATTACGTTTTCTAGTGAACTAAGAAAGCGTCTTCTCCGGGAGGCAAATAATCATCTTTAAACCAGATTCAGAGTTTAAAAATTACGTTTTCTAGTGAACTAAGAAAGCGTCTTCTCCGGGAGGTAAATAATCATCTTTAAACCAGAATCAGAGGTTGAAAATTACGTTTTCTAGTGAACTAAGAAAGCGTCTTCTCCGGGAGGTAAATAATCATTTTTAAACCATATTCAGAGTTTAAAAATTACGTTTTCTAGTGAACTAAGAAAGCGTCTTCTCCGGGAGGTAAATAATCATCTTTAAACCAGAATCAGAGGTTGAAAATTACGTTTTCTAGTGAACTAAGAAAGCGTCTTCTCCGGGAGGTAAATAATCATTTTTAAACCATATTCAGAGTTTAAAAATTACGTTTTCTAGTGAACTAAGAAAGCGTCTTCTCCGGGAGGTAAATAATCTATTTTAAACCAGATTCAGAGTATAAAAATTACGTTTTCTAGTGAACTAAGAAAGCGTCTTCTCCGGGAGGTAAATAATCATTTTTAAACCATATTCAGAGTTTAAAAATTACGTTTTCTAGTGAACTAAGAAAGCGTCTTCTCCGGGAGGTAAATAATCATCTTTAAACCAGAATCAGAGGTTGAAAATTACGTTTTCTAGTGAACTAAGAAAGCGTCTTCTCCGGGAGGTAAATAATCATTTTTAAACCAGATTCAGAGTTTAAAAATTACGTTTTCTAGTGAACTAAGAAAGCGTCTTCTCCGGGAGGTAAATAATCATTTTTAAACCAGATTCAGAGTTTAAAAATTACGTTTTCTAGTGAACTAAGAAAGCGTCTTCTCCGGGAGGTAAATAATCATTTTTAAACCAGATTCAGAGTTTAAAATTTACGTTTTCTAGTGAACTAAGAAAGCGTCTTCTCCGGGAGGTAAATAATCATTTTTAAACCAGATTCAGAGTTTAAAAATTACATTTTCTAGTGAACTAAGAAAGCGTCTTCTCCGGGAGGTAAATAATCATCTTTAAACCAGAATCAGAGGTTGAAAATTACGTTTTCTAGTGAACTAAGAAAGCGTCTTATCCGGGAGGTAAATAATCATCTTTAAACCAGAATCAGAGGTTGAAAATTACGTTTTCTAGTGAACTAAGAAAGCGTCTTCTCCGGGAGGTAAATAATCATTTTTAAACCAGATTCAGAGTTTAAAAATTACGTTTTCTAGTGAACTAAGAAAGCCTCTTTTCCGGGAGGCAAATAATCATGTTTAAACCAGATTCAGAGTTTAAAAATTACGTTTTCTAGTGAACTAAGAAAGCGTCTTCTCCGGGAGGTAAATAATCATCTTTAAACCAGAATCAGAGGTTGAAAATTACGTTTTCTAGTGAACTAAGAAAGCGTCTTCTCCGGGAGGCAAATAATCATCTTTAAACCAGATTCAGAGTTTAAAAATTACGTTTTCTAGTGAACTAGGAAAGCGTCTTATCCGGGAGGCAAATAATCATCTTTAAACCAGATTCAGAGTTTAAAAATTACGTTTTCTAGTGAACTAAGAAAGCGTCTTCTCCGGGAGGTAAATAATCATCTTTAAACCAGAATCAGAGGTTGAAAATTACGTTTTCTAGTGAACTAAGAAAGCGTCTTCTCCGGGAGGCAAATAATCATCTTTAAACCAGATTCAGAGTTTAAAAATTACGTTTTCTAGTGAACTAAGAAAGCCTCTTTTCCGGGAGGCAAATAATCATCTTTAAACCAGATTCAGAGTTTAAAAATTACGTTTTCTAGTGAACTAAGAAAGCGTCTTCTCCGGGAGGTAAATAATCATCTTTAAACCAGAATCAGAGGTTGAAAATTACGTTTTCTAGTGAACTAAGAAAGCGTCTTCTCCGGGAGGTAAATAATCATCTTTAAACCAGATTCAGAGTTTAAAAATTACGTTTTCTAGTGAACTAAGAAAGCGTCTTCTCCGGGAGGTAAATAATCATCTTTAAACCAGAATCAGAGGTTGAAAATTACGTTTTCTAGTGAACTAAGAAAGCGTCTTCTCCGGGAGGCAAATAATCATCTTTAAACCAGATTCAGAGTTTAAAAATTACGTTTTCTAGTGAACTAAGAAAGCGTCTTCTCCGGGAGGTAAATAATCATCTTTAAACCAGAATCAGAGGTTGAAAATTACGTTTTCTAGTGAACTAAGAAAGCGTCTTCTCCGGGAGGTAAATAATCATCTTTAAACCAGATTCAGAGTTTAAAAATTACGTTTTCTAGTGAACTAAGAAAGCCTCTTTTCCGGGAGGCAAATAATCATCTTTAAACCAGATTCAGAGTTTAAAAATTACGTTTTCTAGTGAACTAAGAAAGCGTCTTCTCCGGGAGGTAAATAATCATCTTTAAACCAGAATCAGAGGTTGAAAATTACGTTTTCTAGTGAACTAAGAAAGCGTCTTCTCCGGGAGGCAAATAATCATCTTTAAACCAGATTCAGAGTTTAAAAATTACGTTTTCTAGTGAACTAAGAAAGCCTCTTTTCCGGGAGGCAAATAATCATCTTTAAACCAGATTCAGAGTTTAAAAATTACGTTTTCTAGTGAACTAAGAAAGCGTCTTCTCCGGGAGGTAAATAATCATCTTTAAACCAGAATCAGAGGTTGAAAATTACGTTTTCTAGTGAACTAAGAAAGCGTCTTCTCCGGGAGGTAAATAATCATCTTTAAACCAGAATCAGAGGTTGAAAATTACGTTTTCTAGTGAACTAAGAAAGCGTCTTCTCCGGGAGGTAAATAATCATTTTTAAACCAGATTCAGAGTATAAAAATTACGTTTTCTAGTGAACTAAGAAAGCGTCTTCTCCGGGAGGTAAATAATCATTTTTAAACCAGATTCAGAGTTTAAAAATTACGTTTTCTAGTGAACTAAGAAAGCGTCTTCTCCGGGAGGTAAATAATCATTTTTAAACCAGATTCAGAGTATAAAAATTACGTTTTCTAGTGAACTAAGAAAGCGTCTTCTCCGGGAGGTAAATAATCATTTTTAAACCAGATTCAGAGTTTAAAAATTACGTTTTCTAGTGAACTAAGAAAGCGTCTTCTCCGGGAGGTAAATAATCATCTTTAAACCAGAATCAGAGGTTGAAAATTACGTTTTCTAGTGAACTAAGAAAGCGTCTTCTCCGGGAGGTAAATAATCATTTTTAAACCAGATTCAGAGTTTAAAAATTACGTTTTCTAGTGAACTAAGAAAGCGTCTTCTCCTGGAGGTAAATAATCATTTTTAAACCAGATTCAGAGTTTAAAAATTACGTTTTCTAGTGAACTAAGAAAGCGTCTTCTCCTGGAGGTAAATAATCATCTTTAAACCAGAATCAGAGGTTGAAAATTACGTTTTCTAGTGAACTAAGAAAGCGTCTTCTCCTGGAGGTAAATAATCATCTTTAAACCAGAATCAGAGGTTGAAAATTACGTTTTCTAGTGAACTAAGAAAGCGTCTTCTCCGGGAGGTAAATAATCATTTTTAAACCAGATTCAGAGTATAAAAATTACGTTTTCTAGTGAACTAAGAAAGCGTCTTCTCCGGGAGGTAAATAATCATTTTTAAACCAGATTCAGAGTTTAAAAATTACGTTTTCTAGTGAACTAAGAAAGCGTCTTCTCCGGGAGGTAAATAATCATCTTTAAACCAGAATCAGAGGTTGAAAATTACGTTTTCTAGTGAACTAAGAAAGCGTCTTCTCCGGGAGGTAAATAATCATTTTTAAACCAGATTCAGAGTTTAAAAATTACGTTTTCTAGTGAACTAAGAAAGCGTCTTCTCCTGGAGGTAAATAATCATTTTTAAACCAGATTCAGAGTTTAAAAATTACGTTTTCTAGTGAACTAAGAAAGCGTCTTCTCCGGGAGGTAAATAATCATTTTTAAACCAGATTCAGAGTTTAAAAATTACGTTTTCTAGTGAACTAAGAAAGCGTCTTCTCCGGGAGGTAAATAATCATCTTTAAACCAGAATCAGAGGTTGAAAATTACGTTTTCTAGTGAACTAAGAAAGCGTCTTATCCGGGAGGTAAATAATCATTTTTAAACCAGATTCAGAGTTTAAAAATTACGTTTTCTAGTGAACTAAGAAAGCGTCTTCTCCGGGAGGTAAATAATCATTTTTAAACCAGATTCAGAGTTTAAAAATTACGTTTTCTAGTGAACTAAGAAAGCGTCTTCTCCGGGAGGTAAATAATCATCTTTAAACCAGAATCAGAGGTTGAAAATTACATTTTCTAGTGAACTAAGAAAGCGTCTTATCCGGGAGGTAAATAATCATTTTTAAACCAGATTCAGAGTTTAAAAATTACGTTTTCTAGTGAACTAAGAAAGCGTCTTCTCCGGGAGGTAAATAATCATTTTTAAACCAGATTCAGAGTTTAAAAATTACGTTTTCTAGTGAACTAAGAAAGCGTCTTCTCCGGGAGGTAAATAATCATTTTTAAACCAGATTCAGAGTTTAAAAATTACGTTTTCTAGTGAACTAAGAAAGCGTCTTCTCCGGGAGGTAAATAATCATCTTTAAACCAGAATCAGAGGTTGAAAATTACGTTTTCTAGTGAACTAAGAAAGCGTCTTCTCCGGGAGGTAAATAATCATTTTTAAACCAGATTCAGAGTTTAAAAATTACGTTTTCTAGTGAACTAAGAAAGCGTCTTCTCCTGGAGGTAAATAATCATTTTTAAACCAGATTCAGAGTTTAAAAATTACGTTTTCTAGTGAACTAAGAAAGCGTCTTCTCCGGGAGGTAAATAATCATTTTTAAACCAGATTCAGAGTTTAAAAATTACGTTTTCTAGTGAACTAAGAAAGCGTCTTCTCCGGGAGGTAAATAATCATCTTTAAACCAGAATCAGAGGTTGAAAATTACGTTTTCTAGTGAACTAAGAAAGCGTCTTATCCGGGAGGTAAATAATCATTTTTAAACCAGATTCAGAGTTTAAAAATTACGTTTTCTAGTGAACTAAGAAAGCGTCTTATCCGGGAGGTAAATAATCATTTTTAAACCAGATTCAGAGTTTAAAAATTACGTTTTCTAGTGAACTAAGAAAGCGTCTTCTCCGGGAGGTAAATAATCATTTTTAAACCAGAATCAGAGGTTGAAAATTACGTTTTCTAGTGAACTAAGAAAGCGTCTTATCCGGGAGGTAAATAATCATTTTTAAACCAGATTCAGAGTTTAAAAATTACGTTTTCTAGTGAACTAAGAAAGCGTCTTATCCGGGAGGTAAATAATCATTTTTAAACCAGATTCAGAGTTTAAAAATTACGTTTTCTAGTGAACTAAGAAAGCGTCTTCTCCGGGAGGTAAATAATCATCTTTAAACCAGAATCAGAGGTTGAAAATTACATTTTCTAGTGAACTAAGAAAGCGTCTTATCCGGGAGGTAAATAATCATTTTTAAACCAGATTCAGAGTTTAAAAATTACGTTTTCTAGTGAACTAAGAAAGCGTCTTCTCCGGGAGGTAAATAATCATTTTTAAACCAGATTCAGAGTTTAAAAATTACGTTTTCTAGTGAACTAAGAAAGCGTCTTCTCCGGGAGGTAAATAATCATCTTTAAACCAGAATCAGAGGTTGAAAATTACGTTTTCTAGTGAACTAAGAAAGCGTCTTCTCCGGGAGGTAAATAATCATCTTTAAACCAGAATCAGAGGTTGAAAATTACGTTTTCTAGTGAACTAAGAAAGCGTCTTCTCCGGGAGGTAAATAATCATTTTTAAACCAGATTCAGAGTTTAAAAATTACGTTTTCTAGTGAACTAAGAAAGCGTCTTCTCCGGGAGGTAAATAATTATCTTTGAACCAGATTCAGAGGTTGAAAATTACGTTTTCTAGTGAACTAAGAAAGCGTCTTCTCCGGGAGGTAAATAATCATCTTTAAACCAGAATCAGAGGTTGAAAATTACGTTTTCTAGTGAACTAAGAAAGCGTCTTCTCCGGGAGGTAAATAATCATCTTTAAACCAGAATCAGAGGTTGAAAATTATGTTTTCTAGTGAACTAAGAAAGCCTCTTTTCCGGGAGGCAAATAATCATGTTTAAACCAGATTCAGAGTTTAAAAATTACGTTTTCTAGTGAACTAAGAAAGCGTCTTCTCCGGGAGGTAAATAATCATCTTTAAACCAGATTCAGAGGTTGAAAATTACGTTTTCTAGTGAACTAAGAAAGCGTCTTCTCCGGGAGGTAAATAATCATTTTTAAACCAGATTCAGAGTTTAAAAATTACGTTTTCTAGTGAACTAAGAAAGCGTCTTCTCCGGGAGGTAAATAATCATCTTTAAACCAGAATCAGAGGTTGAAAATTACGTTTTCTAGTGAACTAAGAAAGCGTCTTCTCCGGGAGGTAAATAATCATTTTTAAACCAGATTCAGAGTTTAAAAATTACGTTTTCTAGTGAACTAAGAAAGCCTCTTTTCCGGGAGGCAAATAATCATGTTTAAACCAGATTCAGAGTTTAAAAATTACGTTTTCTAGTGAACTAAGAAAGCGTCTTCTCCGGGAGGTAAATAATCATCTTTAAACCAGAATCAGAGGTTGAAAATTACGTTTTCTAGTGAACTAAGAAAGCGTCTTCTCCGGGAGGCAAATAATCATCTTTAAACCAGATTCAGAGTTTAAAAATTACGTTTTCTAGTGAACTAAGAAAGCGTCTTCTCCGGGAGGTAAATAATCATCTTTAAACCAGAATCAGAGGTTGAAAATTACGTTTTCTAGTGAACTAAGAAAGCGTCTTCTCCGGGAGGTAAATAATCATCTTTAAACCAGAATCAGAGGTTGAAAATTACGTTTTCTAGTGAACTAAGAAAGCGTCTTCTCCGGGAGGTAAATAATCATCTTTAAACCAGATTCAGAGTATAAAAATTACGTTTTCTAGTGAACTAAGAAAGCGTCTTCTCCGGGAGGTAAATAATCATCTTTAAACCAGAATCAGAGGTTGAAAATTACGTTTTCTAGTGAACTAAGAAAGCGTCTTCTCCGGGAGGTAAATAATCATCTTTAAACCAGAATCAGAGGTTGAAAATTACGTTTTCTAGTGAACTAAGAAAGCGTCTTCTCCGGGAGGTAAATAATCATCTTTAAACCAGAATCAGAGGTTGAAAATTACGTTTTCTAGTGAACTAAGAAAGCGTCTTCTCCGGGAGGTAAATAATCATCTTTAAACCAGATTCAGAGTATAAAAATTACGTTTTCTAGTGAACTAAGAAAGCGTCTTCTCCGGGAGGTAAATAATCATCTTTAAACCAGAATCAGAGGTTGAAAATTACGTTTTCTAGTGAACTAAGAAAGCGTCTTCTCCGGGAGGTAAATAATCATCTTTAAACCAGAATCAGAGGTTGAAAATTACGTTTTCTAGTGAACTAAGAAAGCGTCTTCTCCGGGAGGTAAATAATCATTTTTAAACCAGATTCAGAGTATAAAAATTACGTTTTCTAGTGAACTAAGAAAGCGTCTTCTCCGGGAGGTAAATAATCATCTTTAAACCAGAATCAGAGGTTGAAAATTACGTTTTCTAGTGAACTAAGAAAGCGTCTTCTCCGGGAGGTAAATAATCATCTTTAAACCAGAATCAGAGGTTGAAAATTACGTTTTCTAGTGAACTAAGAAAGCGTCTTCTCCGGGAGGTAAATAATCATCTTTAAACCAGATTCAGAGTATAAAAATTACGTTTTCTAGTGAACTAAGAAAGCGTCTTCTCCGGGAGGTAAATAATCATTTTTAAACCAGATTCAGAGTTTAAAAATTACGTTTTCTAGTGAACTAAGAAAGCGTCTTATCCGGGAGGTAAATAATCATCTTTAAACCAGAATCAGAGGTTGAAAATTACGTTTTCTAGTGAACTAAGAAAGCGTCTTCTCCGGGAGGTAAATAATCATTTTTAAACCAGATTCAGAGTATAAAAATTACGTTTTCTAGTGAACTAAGAAAGCGTCTTCTCCGGGAGGTAAATAATCATTTTTAAACCAGATTCAGAGTTTAAAAATTACGTTTTCTAGTGAACTAAGAAAGCGTCTTCTCCGGGAGGTAAATAATCATTTTTAAACCAGATTCAGAGTATAAAAATTACGTTTTCTAGTGAACTAAGAAAGCGTCTTCTCCGGGAGGTAAATAATCATCTTTAAACCAGAATCAGAGGTTGAAAATTACGTTTTCTAGTGAACTAAGAAAGCGTCTACTCCGGGAGGTAAATAATCATTTTTAAACCAGATTCAGAGTTTAAAAATTACGTTTTCTAGTGAACTAAGAAAGCGTCTTCTCCGGGAGGTAAATAATCATTTTTAAACCAGATTCAGAGTATAAAAATTACGTTTTCTAGTGAACTAAGAAAGCGTCTTCTCCGGGAGGCAAATAATCATCTTTAAACCAGATTCAGAGTTTAAAAATTACGTTTTCTAGTGAACTAAGAAAGCGTCTTCTCCGGGAGGTAAATAATCATCTTTAAACCAGAATCAGAGGTTGAAAATTACGTTTTCTAGTGAACTAAGAAAGCGTCTTCTCCGGGAGGTAAATAATCATTTTTAAACCAGATTCAGAGTATAAAAATTACGTTTTCTAGTGAACTAAGAAAGCGTCTTCTCCGGGAGGCAAATAATCATTTTTAAACCAGATTCAGAGTATAAAAATTACGTTTTCTAGTGAACTAAGAAAGCGTCTTCTCCGGGAGGTAAATAATCATCTTTAAACCAGAATCAGAGGTTGAAAATTACGTTTTCTAGTGAACTAAGAAAGCCTCTTTTCCGGGAGGCAAATAATCATGTTTAAACCAGATTCAGAGTTTAAAAATTACGTTTTCTAGTGAACTAAGAAAGCGTCTTCTCCGGGAGGTAAATAATCATCTTTAAACCAGAATCAGAGGTTGAAAATTACGTTTTCTAGTGAACTAAGAAAGCCTCTTTTCCGGGAGGCAAATAATCATGTTTAAACCAGATTCAGAGTTTAAAAATTACGTTTTCTAGTGAACTAAGAAAGCGTCTTCTCCGGGAGGTAAATAATCATCTTTAAACCAGATTCAGAGTATAAAAATTACGTTTTCTAGTGAACTAAGAAAGCGTCTTCTCCGGGAGGTAAATAATCATCTTTAAACCAGAATCAGAGGTTGAAAATTACGTTTTCTAGTGAACTAAGAAAGCGTCTTCTCCGGGAGGTAAATAATCATCTTTAAACCAGAATCAGAGGTTGAAAATTACGTTTTCTAGTGAACTAAGAAAGCGTCTTCTCCGGGAGGTAAATAATCATTTTTAAACCAAATTCAGAGTTTAAAAATTACGTTTTCTAGTGAACTAAGAAAGCGTCTTCTCCGGGAGGTAAATAATCATTTTTAAACCAGATTCAGAGTTTAAAAATTACGTTTTCTAGTGAACTAAGAAAGCGTCTTCTCCGGGAGGTAAATAATCATTTTTAAACCAGATTCAGAGTTTAAAAATTACGTTTTCTAGTGAACTAAGAAAGCGTCTTCTCCGGGAGGTAAATAATCATTTTTAAACCAGATTCAGAGTTTAAAAATTACGTTTTCTAGTGAACTAAGAAAGCGTCTTCTCCGGGAGGTAAATAATCATTTTTAAACCAGATTCAGAGTTTAAAAATTACGTTTTCTAGTGAACTAAGAAAGCGTCTTCTCCGGGAGGTAAATAATCATCTTTAAACCAGAATCAGAGGTTGAAAATTACGTTTTCTAGTGAACTAAGAAAGCGTCTTCTCCGGGAGGTAAATAATCATTTTTAAACCAGATTCAGAGTTTAAAAATTACGTTTTCTAGTGAACTAAGAAAGCGTCTTCTCCGGGAGGTAAATAATCATTTTTAAACCAGATTCAGAGTTTAAAAATTACGTTTTCTAGTGAACTAAGAAAGCGTCTTCTCCGGGAGGTAAATAATCATTTTTAAACCAGATTCAGAGTTTAAAAATTACGTTTTCTAGTGAACTAAGAAAGCGTCTTCTCCGGGAGGTAAATAATCATTTTTAAACCAGATTCAGAGTTTAAAAATTACGTTTTCTAGTGAACTAAGAAAGCGTCTTCTCCGGGAGGTAAATAATCATCTTTAAACCAGAATCAGAGGTTGAAAATTACGTTTTCTAGTGAACTAAGAAAGCGTCTTCTCCGGGAGGTAAATAATCATTTTTAAACCAGATTCAGAGTTTAAAAATTACGTTTTCTAGTGAACTAAGAAAGCGTCTTCTCCGGGAGGTAAATAATCATTTTTAAACCAGATTCAGAGTTTAAAAATTACGTTTTCTAGTGAACTAAGAAAGCGTCTTCTCCGGGAGGCAAATAATCATCTTTAAACCAGATTCAGAGTTTAAAAATTACGTTTTCTAGTGAACTAAGAAAGCGTCTTCTCCGGGAGGTAAATAATCATCTTTAAACCAGAATCAGAGGTTGAAAATTACGTTTTCTAGTGAACTAAGAAAGCCTCTTTTCCGGGAGGCAAATAATCATGTTTAAACCAGATTCAGAGTTTAAAAATTACGTTTTCTAGTGAACTAAGAAAGCGTCTTCTCCGGGAGGTAAATAATCATCTTTAAACCAGATTCAGAGTATAAAAATTACGTTTTCTAGTGAACTAAGAAAGCGTCTTCTCCGGGAGGTAAATAATCATCTTTAAACCAGAATCAGAGGTTGAAAATTACGTTTTCTAGTGAACTAAGAAAGCGTCTTCTCCGGGAGGTAAATAATCATCTTTAAACCAGAATCAGAGGTTGAAAATTACGTTTTCTAGTGAACTAAGAAAGCGTCTTCTCCGGGAGGTAAATAATCATTTTTAAACCAGATTCAGAGTTTAAAAATTACGTTTTCTAGTGAACTAAGAAAGCGTCTTCTCCGGGAGGTAAATAATCATTTTTAAACCAGATTCAGAGTTTAAAAATTACGTTTTCTAGTGAACTAAGAAAGCGTCTTCTCCGGGAGGTAAATAATCATTTTTAAACCAGATTCAGAGTTTAAAAATTACGTTTTCTAGTGAACTAAGAAAGCGTCTTCTCCGGGAGGTAAATAATCATTTTTAAACCAGATTCAGAGTTTAAAAATTACGTTTTCTAGTGAACTAAGAAAGCGTCTTCTCCGGGAGGTAAATAATCATTTTTAAACCAGATTCAGAGTTTAAAAATTACGTTTTCTAGTGAACTAAGAAAGCGTCTTCTCCGGGAGGTAAATAATCATCTTTAAACCAGAATCAGAGGTTGAAAATTACGTTTTCTAGTGAACTAAGAAAGCGTCTTCTCCGGGAGGTAAATAATCATTTTTAAACCAGATTCAGAGTTTAAAAATTACGTTTTCTAGTGAACTAAGAAAGCGTCTTCTCCGGGAGGTAAATAATCATTTTTAAACCAGATTCAGAGTTTAAAAATTACGTTTTCTAGTGAACTAAGAAAGCGTCTTCTCCGGGAGGTAAATAATCATTTTTAAACCAGATTCAGAGTTTAAAAATTACGTTTTCTAGTGAACTAAGAAAGCGTCTTCTCCGGGAGGTAAATAATCATTTTTAAACCAGATTCAGAGTTTAAAAATTACGTTTTCTAGTGAACTAAGAAAGCGTCTTCTCCGGGAGGTAAATAATCATCTTTAAACCAGAATCAGAGGTTGAAAATTACGTTTTCTAGTGAACTAAGAAAGCGTCTTCTCCGGGAGGTAAATAATCATTTTTAAACCAGATTCAGAGTTTAAAAATTACGTTTTCTAGTGAACTAAGAAAGCGTCTTCTCCGGGAGGTAAATAATCATTTTTAAACCAGATTCAGAGTTTAAAAATTACGTTTTCTAGTGAACTAAGAAAGCGTTTTCTCCGGGAGGCAAATAATCATCTTTAAACCAGATTCAGAGTTTAAAAATTACGTTTTCTAGTGAACTAAGAAAGCGTCTTCTCCGGGAGGTAAATAATCATTTTTATACCAGATTCAGAGTTTTTAAAATTACGTTTTCTAGTGAACTAAGAAAGCGTCTTCTCCGGGAGGTAAATAATCATTTTTAAACCAGATTCAGAGTTTAAAAATTACGTTTTCTAGTGAACTAAGAAAGCGTCTTCTCCGGGAGGTAAATAATCATTTTTAAACCAGATTCAGAGTTTAAAAATTACGTTTTCTAGTGAACTAAGAAAGCGTCTTCTCCGGGAGGTAAATAATCATTTTTAAACCAGATTCAGAGTTTAAAAATTACGTTTTCTAGTGAACTAAGAAAGCGTCTTCTCCGGGAGGTAAATAATCATTTTTAAACCAGATTCAGAGTTTAAAAATTACGTTTTCTAGTGAACTAAGAAAGCGTCTTCTCCGGGAGGTAAATAATCATCTTTAAACCAGATTCAGAGTTTAAAAATTACGTTTTCTAGTGAACTAAGAAAGCGTCTTCTCCGGGAGGTAAATAATCATTTTTAAACCAGATTCAGAGTTTAAAAATTACGTTTTCTAGTGAACTAAGAAAGCGTCTTCTCCGGGAGGTAAATAATCATTTTTAAACCAGATTCAGAGTTTAAAAATTACGTTTTCTAGTGAACTAAGAAAGCGTCTTCTCCGGGAGGTAAATAATCATTTTTAAACCAGATTCAGAGTTTAAAAATTACGTTTTCTAGTGAACTAAGAAAGCGTCTTCTCCGGGAGGTAAATAATCATTTTTAAACCAGATTCAGAGTTTAAAAATTACGTTTTCTAGTGAACTAAGAAAGCGTCTTCTCCGGGAGGTAAATAATCATTTTTAAACCAGATTCAGAGTTTAAAAATTACGTTTTCTAGTGAACTAAGAAAGCGTCTTCTCCGGGAGGTAAATAATCATTTTTAAACCAGATTCAGAGTTTAAAAATTACGTTTTCTAGTGAACTAAGAAAGCGTCTTCTCCGGGAGGTAAATAATCATTTTTAAACCAGATTCAGAGTTTAAAAATTACGTTTTCTAGTGAACTAAGAAAGCGTCTTCTCCGGGAGGTAAATAATCATCTTTAAACCAGATTCAGAGTTTAAAAATTACGTTTTCTAGTGAACTAAGAAAGCGTCTTCTCCGGGAGGTAAATAATCATTTTTATACCAGATTCAGAGTTTTTAAAATTACGTTTTCTAGTGAACTAAGAAAGCGTCTTCTCCGGGAGGTAAATAATCATTTTTAAACCAGATTCAGAGTTTAAAAATTACGTTTTCTAGTGAACTAAGAAAGCGTCTTCTCCGGGAGGTAAATAATCATCTTTAAACCAGAATCAGAGGTTGAAAATTACGTTTTCTAGTGAACTAAGAAAGCGTCTTATCCGGGAGGTAAATAATCATCTTTAAACCAGAATCAGAGGTTGAAAATTACGTTTTCTAGTGAACTAAGAAAGCGTCTTCTCCGGGAGGTAAATAATCATTTTTAAACCAGATTCAGAGTATAAAAATTACGTTTTCTAGTGAACTAAGAAAGCGTCTTCTCCGGGAGGTAAATAATCATTTTTAAACCAGATTCAGAGTTTAAAAATTACGTTTTCTAGTGAACTAAGAAAGCGTCTTCTCCGGGAGGTAAATAATCATTTTTAAACCAGATTCAGAGTTTAAAAATTACGTTTTCTAGTGAACTAAGAAAGCGTCTTCTCCGGGAGGTAAATAATCATTTTTAAACCAGATTCAGAGTTTAAAAATTACGTTTTCTAGTGAACTAAGAAAGCGTCTTCTCCGGGAGGTAAATAATCATTTTTAAACCAGATTCAGAGTTTAAAAATTACGTTTTCTAGTGAACTAAGAAAGCGTCTTCTCCGGGAGGTAAATAATCATTTTTAAACCAGATTAAGAGTTTAAAAATTACGTTTTCTAGTGAACTAAGAAAGCGTCTTCTCCGGGAGGTAAATAATCATTTTTAAACCAGATTCAGAGTATAAAAATTACGTTTTCTAGTGAACTAAGAAAGCGTCTTCTCCGGGAGGTAAATAATCATTTTTAAACCAGATTCAGAGTTTAAAAATTACGTTTTCTAGTGAACTAAGAAAGCGTCTTCTCCGGGAGGTAAATAATCATTTTTAAACCAGATTCAGAGTATAAAAATTACGTTTTCTAGTGAACTAAGAAAGCGTCTTCTCCGGGAGGTAAATAATCATTTTTAAACCAGATTCAGAGTTTAAAAATTACGTTTTCTAGTGAACTAAGAAAGCGTCTTCTCCGGGAGGTAAATAATCATTTTTAAACCAGATTCAGAGTTTAAAAATTACGTTTTCTAGTGAACTAAGAAAGCGTCTTCTCCGGGAGGTAAATAATCATTTTTAAACCAGATTCAGAGTTTAAAAATTACGTTTTCTAGTGAACTAAGAAAGCGTCTTCTCCGGGAGGTAAATAATCATCTTTAAACCAGATTCAGAGTTTAAAAATTACGTTTTCTAGTGAACTAAGAAAGCGTCTTCTCCGGGAGGTAAATAATCATCTTTAAACCAGATTCAGAGTTTAAAAATTACGTTTTCTAGTGAACTAAGAAAGCGTCTTCTCCGGGAGGTAAATAATCATTTTTAAACCAGATTCAGAGTTTCAAAATTACGTTTTCTAGTGAACTAAGAAAGCGTCTTCTCCGGGAGGTAAATAATCATTTTTAAACCAGAATCAGAGGTTGGAAATTACGTTTTCTAGTGAACTAAGAAAGCGTCTTCTCCGGGAGGTGAATAATCATTTTTAAACCAGATTCAGAGTTTAAAAATTACGTTTTCTAGTGAACTAAGAAAGCGTCTTCTCCGGGAGGTAAATAATCATTTTTAAACCAGAATCAGAGGTTGGAAATTACGTTTTCTAGTGAACTAAGAAAGCGTCTTCTCCGGGAGGTAAATAATCATTTTTAAACCAGATTCAGAGTTTAAAAATTACGTTTTCTAGTGAACTAAGAAAGCGTCTTCTCCGGGAGGTAAATAATCATTTTTAAACCAGATTCAGAGTATAAAAATTACGTTTTCTAGTGAACTAAGAAAGCGTCTTCTCCGGGAGGTAAATAATCATTTTTAAACCAGATTCAGAGTTTAAAAATTACGTTTTCTAGTGAACTAAGAAAGCGTCTTCTCCGGGAGGTAAATAATCATTTTTAAACCAGATTCAGAGTATAAAAATTACGTTTTCTAGTGAACTAAGAAAGCGTCTTCTCCGGGAGGTAAATAATCATTTTTAAACCAGATTCAGAGTTTAAAAATTACGTTTTCTAGTGAACTAAGAAAGCGTCTTCTCCGGGAGGTAAATAATCATTTTTAAACCAGATTCAGAGTTTAAAAATTACGTTTTTCTAGTGAACTAAGAAAGCGTCTTCTCCGGGAGGTAAATAATCATTTTTAAACCAGATTCAGAGTTTAAAAATTACGTTTTCTAGTGAACTAAGAAAGCGTCTTCTCCGGGAGGTAAATAATCATCTTTAAACCAGATTCAGAGTTTAAAAATTACGTTTTCTAGTGAACTAAGAAAGCGTCTTCTCCGGGAGGTAAATAATCATCTTTAAACCAGATTCAGAGTTTAAAAATTACGTTTTCTAGTGAACTAAGAAAGCGTCTTCTCCGGGAGGTAAATAATCATCTTTAAACCAGATTCAGAGTTTAAAAATTACGTTTTCTAGTGAACTAAGAAAGCGTCTTCTCCGGGAGGTAAATAATCATTTTTAAACCAGATTCAGAGTTTCAAAATTACGTTTTCTAGTGAACTAAGAAAGCGTCTTCTCCGGGAGGTAAATAATCATTTTTAAACCAGAATCAGAGGTTGAAAATTACGTTTTCTAGTGAACTAAGAAAGCGTCTTCTCCGGGAGGTGAATAATCATTTTTAAACCAGATTCAGAGTTTAAAAATTACGTTTTCTAGTGAACTAAGAAAGCGTCTTCTCCGGGAGGTAAATAATCATTTTTAAACCAGAATCAGAGGTTGGAAATTACGTTTTCTAGTGAACTAAGAAAGCGTCTTCTCCGGGAGGTAAATAATCATTTTTAAAACCAGATTCAGAGTTTAAAAATTACGTTTTCTAGTGAACTAAGAAAGCGTCTTCTCCGGGAGGTAAATAATCATTTTTAAACCAGAATCAGAGGTTGGAAATTACGTTTTCTAGTGAACTAAGAAAGCGTCTTCTCCGGGAGGTAAATAATCATTTTTAAACCAGATTCAGAGTTTAAAAATTACGTTTTCTAGTGAACTAAGAAAGCGTCTTCTCCGGGAGGTAAATAATCATTTTTTAAACCAGAATCAGAGGTTGAAAATTACGTTTTCTAGTGAACTAAGAAAGCGTCTTCTCCGGGAGGTAAATAATCATTTTTAAACCAGATTCAGAGTTTAAAAATTACGTTTTTCTAGTGAACTAAGAAAGCGTCTTCTCCGGGAGGTAAATAATCATTTTTAAACCAGATTCAGAGTTTAAAAATTACGTTTTCTAGTGAACTAAGAAAGCGTCTTCTCCGGGAGGTAAATAATCATCTTTAAACCAGATTCAGAGTTTAAAAATTACGTTTTCTAGTGAACTAAGAAAGCGTCTTCTCCGGGAGGTAAATAATCATTTTTAAACCAGATTCAGAGTTTAAAAATTACGTTTTCTAGTGAACTAAGAAAGCGTCTTCTCCGGGAGGTAAATAATCATTTTTAAACCAGATTCAGAGTATAAAAAATTACGTTTTCTAGTGAACTAAGAAAGCGTCTTCTCCGGGAGGTAAATAATCATTTTTTAAACCAGATTCAGAGGTTAAAAATTACGTTTTCTAGTGAACTAAGAAAGCGTCTTCTCCGGGAGGTAAATAATCATTTTTAAACCAGATTCAGAGTTTAAAAATTACGTTTTCTAGTGAACTAAGAAAGCGTCTTCTCCGGGAGGTAAATAATCATCTTTAAACCAGATTCAGAGTTTAAAAATTACGTTTTCTAGTGAACTAAGAAAGCGTCTTCTCCGGGAGGTAAATAATCATCTTTAAACCAGATTCAGAGTTTAAAAATTACGTTTTCTAGTGAACTAAGAATGCGTCTTCTCCGGGAGGTAAATAATCATCTTTAAACCAGATTCAGAGTTTAAAAATTACGTTTTCTAGTGAACTAAGAAAGCGTCTTCTCCGGGAGGTAAATAATCATTTTTAAACCAGATTCAGAGTTTCAAAATTACGTTTTCTAGTGAACTAAGAAAGCGTCTTCTCCGGGAGGTAAATAATCATTTTTAAACCAGAATCAGAGGTTGGAAATTACGTTTTCTAGTGAACTAAGAAAGCGTCTTCTCCGGGAGGTGAATAATCATTTTTAAACCAGATTCAGAGTTTAAAAATTACGTTTTCTAGTGAACTAAGAAAGCGTCTTCTCCGGGAGGTAAATAATCATTTTTAAACCAGAATCAGAGGTTGGAAATTACGTTTTCTAGTGAACTAAGAAAGCGTCTTCTCCGGGAGGTGAATAATCATTTTTAAACCAGATTCAGAGTTTAAAAATTACGTTTTCTAGTGAACTAAGAAAGCGTCTTCTCCGGGAGGTAAATAATCATTTTTAAACCAGAATCAGAGGTTGGAAATTACGTTTTCTAGTGAACTAAGAAAGCGTCTTCTCCGGGAGGTAAATAATCATTTTTAAACCAGATTCAGAGTTTAAAAATTACGTTTTCTAGTGAACTAAGAAAGCGTCTTCTCCGGGAGGTAAATAATCATCTTTAAACCAGATTCAGAGTTTAAAAATTACGTTTTCTAGTGAACTAAGAAAGCGTCTTCTCCGGGAGGTAAATAATCATTTTTAAACCAGATTCAGAGTTTCAAAATTACGTTTTCTAGTGAACTAAGAAAGCGTCTTCTCCGGGAGGTAAATAATCATTTTTAAACCAGAATCAGAGGTTGGAAATTACGTTTTCTAGTGAACTAAGAAAGCGTCTTCTCCGGGAGGTAAATAATCATTTTTAAACCAGATTCAGAGTTTAAAAATTACGTTTTCTAGTGAACTAAGAAAGCGTCTTCTCCGGGAGGTAAATAATCATTTTTAAACCAGATTCAGAGTTTAAAAATTACGTTTTCTAGTGAACTAAGAAAGCGTCTTCTCCGGGAGGTAAATAATCATTTTTAAACCAGAATCAGAGGTTGGAAATTACGTTTTCTAGTGAACTAAGAAAGCGTCTTCTCCGGGAGGTAAATAATCATTTTTAAACCAGATTCAGAGTTTAAAAATTACGTTTTCTAGTGAACTAAGAAAGCGTCTTCTCCGGGAGGTAAATAATCATTTTTAAACCAGATTCAGAGTTTAAAAATTACGTTTTCTAGTGAACTAAGAAAGCGTCTTCTCCGGGAGGTAAATAATCATTTTTAAACCAGATTCAGAGTTTAAAAATTACGTTTTCTAGTGAACTAAGAAAGCGTCTTCTCCGGGAGGTAAATAATCATTTTTAAACCAGATTCAGAGTTTAAAAATTACGTTTTCTAGTGAACTAAGAAAGCGTCTTCTCCGGGAGGTAAATAATCATTTTTAAACCAGATTCAGAGTTTAAAAATTACGTTTTCTAGTGAACTAAGAAAGCGTCTTCTCCGGGAGGTAAATAATCATCTTTAAACCAGATTCAGAGTTTAAAAGTTACGTTTTCTAGTGAACTAAGAAAGCGTCTTCTCCGGGAGGTAAATAATCATTTTTAAACCAGATTCAGAGTTTAAAAATTACGTTTTCTAGTGAACTAAGAAAGCGTCTTCTCCGGGAGGTAAATAATCATTTTTAAACCAGAATCAGAGGTTGAAAATTACGTTTTCTAGTGAACTAAGAAAGCGTCTTCTCCGGGAGGTAAATAATCATTTTTAAACCAGATTCAGAGTTTAAAAATTACGTTTTCTAGTGAACTAAGAAAGCGTCTTCTCCGGGAGGTAAATAATCATTTTTAAACCAGATTCAGAGTTTAAAAATTACGTTTTCTAGTGAACTAAGAAAGCGTCTTCTCCGGGAGGTAAATAATCATTTTTAAACCAGATTCAGAGTTTAAAAATTACGTTTTCTAGTGAACTAAGAAAGCGTCTTCTCCGGGAGGTAAATAATCATTTTTAAACCAGATTCAGAGTTTAAAAATTACGTTTTCTAGTGAACTAAGAAAGCGTCTTTTCCGGGAGGTAAATAATCATCTTTAAACCAGAATCAGAGGTTGAAAATTACGTTTTCTAGTGAACTAAGAAAGCGTCTTATCCGGGAGGTAAATAATCATTTTTAAACCAGATTCAGAGTTTAAAAATTACGTTTTCTAGTGAACTAAGAAAGCGTCTTCTCCGCGAGGTAAATAATCATTTTTAAACCAGATTCAGAGTTTAAAAATTACGTTTTCTAGTGAACTAAGAAAGCGTCTTCTCCGGGAGGTAAATAATCATTTTTAAACCAGATTCAGAGTTTAAAAATTACGTTTTCTAGTGAACTAAGAAAGCGTCTTCTCCGGGAGGTAAATAATCATTTTTGAACCAGATTCAGAGTTTAAAAATTACGTTTTCTAGTGAACTAAGAAAGCGTCTTTTCCGGGAGGTAAATAATCATCTTTAAACCAGAATCAGAGGTTGAAAATTACGTTTTCTAGTGAACTAAGAAAGCGTCTTATCCGGGAGGCAAATAATCATCTTTAAACCAGAATCAGAGTTTAAAAATTACGTTTTCTAGTGAACTAAGAAAGCATCTTTTCCGGGAGGCAAATAATCATCTTTAAACCAGATTCAGAGTTTGAAAATTACTTTTTCTAGTGAACTAAGAAAGCGTCTTCTCCGGGAGGTAAATAATCATTTTTAAACCAGATTCAGAGTTTAAAAATTACGTTTTCTAGTGAACTAAGAAAGCGTCTTCTCCGGGAGGTAAATAATCATTTTTAAACCAGATTCAGAGTTTAAAAATTACGTTTTCTAGTGAACTAAGAAAGCGTCTTCTCCGGGAGGTAAATAATCATTTTTAAACCAGATTCAGAGTTTAAAAATTACGTTTTCTAGTGAACTAAGAAAGCGTCTTCTCCGGGAGGTAAATAATCATTTTTAAACCAGATTCAGAGTTTAAAAATTACGTTTTCTAGTGAACTAAGAAAGCGTCTTCTCCGGGAGGTAAATAATCATTTTTAAACCAGATTCAGAGTTTAAAAATTACGTTTTCTAGTGAACTAAGAAAGCGTCTTTTCCGGGAGGTAAATAATCATCTTTAAACCAGAATCAGAGGTTGAAAATTACGTTTTCTAGTGAACTAAGAAAGCGTCTTATCCGGGAGGTAAATAATCATTTTTAAACCAGATTCAGAGTTTAAAAATTACGTTTTCTAGTGAACTAAGAAAGCGTCTTCTCCGGGAGGTAAATAATCATTTTTAAACCAGATTCAGAGTTTAAAAATTACGTTTTCTAGTGAACTAAGAAAGCGTCTTCTCCGGGAGGTAAATAATCATTTTTAAACCAGATTCAGAGTTTAAAAATTACGTTTTCTAGTGAACTAAGAAAGCGTCTTCTCCGGGAGGTAAATAATCATTTTTAAACCAGATTCAGAGTTTAAAAATTACGTTTTCTAGTGAACTAAGAAAGCGTCTTCTCCGGGAGGTAAATAATCATTTTTAAACCAGATTCAGAGTTTAAAAATTACGTTTTCTAGTGAACTAAGAAAGCGTCTTTTCCGGGAGGTAAATAATCATCTTTAAACCAGAATCAGAGGTTGAAAATTACGTTTTCTAGTGAACTAAGAAAGCGTCTTATCCGGGAGGTAAATAATCATTTTTAAACCAGATTCAGAGTTTAAAAATTACGTTTTCTAGTGAACTAAGAAAGCGTCTTCTCCGGGAGGTAAATAATCATTTTTAAACCAGATTCAGAGTTTAAAAATTACGTTTTCTAGTGAACTAAGAAAGCGTCTTCTCCGGGAGGTAAATAATCATTTTTAAACCAGATTCAGAGTTTAAAAATTACGTTTTCTAGTGAACTAAGAAAGCGTCTTCTCGGGGAGGTAAATAATCATTTTTAAACCAGAATCAGAGGTTGAAAATTACGTTTTCTAGTGAACTAAGAAAGCGTCTTCTCCGGGAGGTAAATAATCATTTTTAAACCAGATTCAGAGTTTAAAAATTACGTTTTCTAGTGAACTAAGAAAGCGTCTTCTCCGGGAGGTAAATAATCATTTTTAAACCAGATTCAGAGTTTAAAAATTACGTTTTCTAGTGAACTAAGAAAGCGTCTTCTCCGGGAGGTAAATAATCATTTTTAAACCAGATTCAGAGTTTAAAAATTACGTTTTCTAGTGAACTAAGAAAGCGTCTTCTCCGGGAGGTAAATAATCATTTTTAAACCAGATTCAGAGTTTAAAAATTACGTTTTCTAGTGAACTAAGAAAGCGTCTTCTCCGGGAGGTAAATAATCATTTTTAAACCAGATTCAGAGTTTAAAAATTACGTTTTCTAGTGAACTAAGAAAGCGTCTTCTCCGGGAGGTAAATAATCATTTTTAAACCAGATTCAGAGTTTAAAAATTACGTTTTCTAGTGAACTAAGAAAGCGTCTTCTCCGGGAGGTAAATAATCATTTTTAAACCAGAATCAGAGGTTGAAAATTACGTTTTCTAGTGAACTAAGAAAGCGTCTTCTCCGGGAGGTGAATAATCATTTTTAAACCAGATTCAGAGTTCAAAAATTACGTTTTCTAGTGAACTAAGAAAGCGTCTTCTCCGGGAGGTAAATAATCATTTTTAAACCAGATTCAGAGTTTAAAAATTACGTTTTCTAGTGAACTAAGAAAGCGTCTTCTCCGAGAGGTAAATAATCATTTTTAAACCAGATTCAGAGTTTAAAAATTACGTTTTCTAGTGAACTAAGAAAGCGTCTTCTCCGGGAGGTAAATAATCATCTTTAAACCAGAATCAGAGGTTGAAAATTACGTTTTCTAGTGAACTAAGAAAGCGTCTTATCCGGGAGGTAAATAATCATCTTTAAACCAGAATCAGAGGTTGAAAATTACGTTTTCTAGTGAACTAAGAAAGCGTCTTCTCCGGGAGGTAAATAATCATTTTTAAACCAGATTCAGAGTTTAAAAATTACGTTTTCTAGTGAACTAAGAAAGCGTCTTCTCCGGGAGGTAAATAATCATTTTTAAACCAGATTCAGAGTTTAAAAATTACGTTTTCTAGTGAACTAAGAAAGCGTCTTCTCCGGGAGGTAAATAATCATTTTTAAACCAGATTCAGAGTTTAAAAATTACGTTTTCTAGTGAACTAAGAAAGCGTCTTCTCCGGGAGGTAAATAATCATCTTTAAACCAGAATCAGAGGTTGAAAATTACGTTTTCTAGTGAACTAAGAAAGCGTCTTATCCGGGAGGTAAATAATCATATTTAAACCAAAATCAGAGGTTGAAAATTACGTTTTCTAGTGAACTAAGAAAGCGTCTTCTCCGGGAGGTAAATAATCATCTTTAAACCAGAATCAGAGGTTGAAAATTACGTTTTCTAGTGAACTAAGAAAGCGTCTTCTCCGGGAGGTAAATAATCATTTTTAAACCAGAATCAGAGTTTAAAAATTACGTTTTCTAGTGAACTAAGAAAGCCTCTTCTCCGGGAGGTAAATAATCATCTTTAAACCAGAATCAGAGGTTGAAAATTACGTTTTCTAGTGAACTAAGAAAGCCTCTTCTCCGGGAGGTAAATGATCATCTTTAAACCAGATTCAGAGTTTAAAAATTACGTTTTCTAGTGAACTAAGAAAGCGTCTTCTCCGGGAGGTAAATAATCATCTTTAAACCAGATTCAGAGTTTAAAAATTACGTTTTCTAGTGAACTAAGAAAGCGTCTTCTCCGGGAGGTAAATGATCATCTTTAAACCAGATTCAGAGTTTAAAAATTACGTTTTCTAGTGAACTAAGAAAGCGTCTTCTCCGGGAGGTAAATGATCATTTTTAAACCAGAATCAGAGTTTAAAAATTACGTTTTCTAGTGAACTAAGAAAGCCTCTTCTCCGGGAGGTAAATAATCATCTTTAAACCAGAATCAGAGGTTGAAAATTACGTTTTCTAGTGAACTAAGAAAGCCTCTTCTCCGGGAGGTAAATGATCATCTTTAAACCAGATTCAGAGTTTAAAAATTACGTTTTCTAGTGAACTAAGAAAGCGTCTTCTCCGGGAGGTAAATAATCATTTTTAAACCAGATTCAGAGTTTAAAAATTACGTTTTCTAGTGAACTAAGAAAGCGTCTTCTCCGGGAGGTAAATAATCATTTTTAAACCAGATTCAGAGTTTAAAAATTACGTTTTCTAGTGAACTAAGAAAGCGTCTTCTCCGGGAGGTAAATAATCATCTTTAAACCAGAATCAGAGGTTGAAAATTACGTTTTCTAGTGAACTAAGAAAGCGTCTTCTCCGGGAGGTAAATAATCATCTTTAAACCAGAATCAGAGGTTGAAAATTACGTTTTCTAGTGAACTAAGAAAGCGTCTTCTCCGGGAGGTAAATAATCATTTTTAAACCAGATTCAGAGTTTAAAAATTACGTTTTCTAGTGAACTAAGAAAGCGTCTTCTCCGGGAGGTAAATAATCATCTTTAAACCAGAATCAGAGGTTGAAAATTACGTTTTCTAGTGAACTAAGAAAGCGTCTTATCCGGGAGGTAAATAATCATTTTTAAACCAGAATCAGAGTTTAAAAATTACGTTTTCTAGTGAACTAAGAAAGCGTCTTCTCCGGGAGGTAAATAATCATTTTTAAACCAGATTCAGAGTTTAAAAATTACGTTTTCTAGTGAACTAACAAAGCGTCTTCTCCGGGAGGTAAATAATCATCTTTAAACCAGAATCAGAGGTTGAAAATTACGTTTTCTAGTGAACTAAGAAAGCGTCTTCTCCGCGAGGTAAATAATCATTTTTAAACCAGATTCAGAGTTTAAAAATTACGTTTTCTAGTGAACTAAGAAAGCGTCTTCTCCGGGAGGTAAATAATCATTTTTAAACCAGAATCAGAGTTTAAAAATTACGTTTTCTAGTGAACTAAGAAAGCGTCTTCTCCGGGAGGTAAATAATCATTTTTAAACCAGATTCAGAGTTTAAAAATTACGTTTTCTAGTGAACTAACAAAGCGTCTTCTCCGGGAGGTAAATAATCATTTTTAAACCAGATTCAGAGTTTAAAAATTACGTTTTCTAGTGAACTAAGAAAGCGTCTTCTCCGCGAGGTAAATAATCATTTTTAAACCAGATTCAGAGTTTAAAAATTACGTTTTCTAGTGAACTAAGAAAGCGTCTTCTCCGGGAGGTAAATAATCATTTTTAAACCAGATTCAGAGTTTAAAAATTACGTTTTCTAGTGAACTAAGAAAGCGTCTTCTCCGGGAGGTAAATAATCATTTTTGAACCAGATTCAGAGTTTAAAAATTACGTTTTCTAGTGAACTAAGAAAGCGTCTTTTCCGGGAGGTAAATAATCATCTTTAAACCAGAATCAGAGGTTGAAAATTACGTTTTCTAGTGAACTAAGAAAGCGTCTTATCCGGGAGGCAAATAATCATCTTTAAACCAGAATCAGAGTTTAAAAATTACGTTTTCTAGTGAACTAAGAAAGCATCTTTTCCGGGAGGCAAATAATCATCTTTAAACCAGATTCAGAGTTTGAAAATTACTTTTTCTAGTGAACTAAGAAAGCGTCTTCTCCGGGAGGTAAATAATCATTTTTAAACCAGATTCAGAGTTTAAAAATTACGTTTTCTAGTGAACTAAGAAAGCGTCTTCTCCGGGAGGTAAATAATCATTTTTAAACCAGATTCAGAGTTTAAAAATTACGTTTTCTAGTGAACTAAGAAAGCGTCTTCTCCGGGAGGTAAATAATCATTTTTAAACCAGATTCAGAGTTTAAAAATTACGTTTTCTAGTGAACTAAGAAAGCGTCTTCTCCGGGAGGTAAATAATCATTTTTAAACCAGATTCAGAGTTTAAAAATTACGTTTTCTAGTGAACTAAGAAAGCGTCTTCTCCGGGAGGTAAATAATCATTTTTAAACCAGATTCAGAGTTTAAAAATTACGTTTTCTAGTGAACTAAGAAAGCGTCTTTTCCGGGAGGTAAATAATCATCTTTAAACCAGAATCAGAGGTTGAAAATTACGTTTTCTAGTGAACTAAGAAAGCGTCTTATCCGGGAGGTAAATAATCATTTTTAAACCAGATTCAGAGTTTAAAAATTACGTTTTCTAGTGAACTAAGAAAGCGTCTTTTCCGGGAGGTAAATAATCATCTTTAAACCAGAATCAGAGGTTGAAAATTACGTTTTCTAGTGAACTAAGAAAGCGTCTTCTCCGGGAGGTAAATAATCATCTTTAAACCAGAATCAGAGGTTGAAAATTACGTTTTCTAGTGAACTAAGAAAGCGTCTTCTCCGGGAGGTAAATAATCATCTTTAAACCAGAATCAGAGGTTGAAAATTACGTTTTCTAGTGAACTAAGAAAGCGTCTTCTCCGGGAGGTAAATAATCATTTTTAAACCAGATTCAGAGTTTAAAAATTACGTTTTCTAGTGAACTAAGAAAGCGTCTTCTCCGGGAGGTAAATAATCATCTTTAAACCAGAATCAGAGGTTGAAAATTACGTTTTCTAGTGAACTAAGAAAGCGTCTTATCCGGGAGGTAAATAATCATTTTTAAACCAGAATCAGAGTTTAAAAATTACGTTTTCTAGTGAACTAAGAAAGCGTCTTCTCCGGGAGGTAAATAATCATTTTTAAACCAGATTCAGAGTTTAAAAATTACGTTTTCTAGTGAACTAACAAAGCGTCTTCTCCGGGAGGTAAATAATCATCTTTAAACCAGAATCAGAGGTTGAAAATTACGTTTTCTAGTGAACTAAGAAAGCGTCTTCTCCGCGAGGTAAATAATCATTTTTAAACCAGATTCAGAGTTTAAAAATTACGTTTTCTAGTGAACTAAGAAAGCGTCTTCTCCGGGAGGTAAATAATCATTTTTAAACCAGAATCAGAGTTTAAAAATTACGTTTTCTAGTGAACTAAGAAAGCGTCTTCTCCGGGAGGTAAATAATCATTTTTAAACCAGATTCAGAGTTTAAAAATTACGTTTTCTAGTGAACTAACAAAGCGTCTTCTCCGGGAGGTAAATAATCATTTTTAAACCAGATTCAGAGTTTAAAAATTACGTTTTCTAGTGAACTAAGAAAGCGTCTTCTCCGCGAGGTAAATAATCATTTTTAAACCAGATTCAGAGTTTAAAAATTACGTTTTCTAGTGAACTAAGAAAGCGTCTTCTCCGGGAGGTAAATAATCATTTTTAAACCAGATTCAGAGTTTAAAAATTACGTTTTCTAGTGAACTAAGAAAGCGTCTTCTCCGGGAGGTAAATAATCATTTTTGAACCAGATTCAGAGTTTAAAAATTACGTTTTCTAGTGAACTAAGAAAGCGTCTTTTCCGGGAGGTAAATAATCATCTTTAAACCAGAATCAGAGGTTGAAAATTACGTTTTCTAGTGAACTAAGAAAGCGTCTTATCCGGGAGGCAAATAATCATCTTTAAACCAGAATCAGAGTTTAAAAATTACGTTTTCTAGTGAACTAAGAAAGCATCTTTTCCGGGAGGCAAATAATCATCTTTAAACCAGATTCAGAGTTTGAAAATTACTTTTTCTAGTGAACTAAGAAAGCGTCTTCTCCGGGAGGTAAATAATCATTTTTAAACCAGATTCAGAGTTTAAAAATTACGTTTTCTAGTGAACTAAGAAAGCGTCTTCTCCGGGAGGTAAATAATCATTTTTAAACCAGATTCAGAGTTTAAAAATTACGTTTTCTAGTGAACTAAGAAAGCGTCTTCTCCGGGAGGTAAATAATCATTTTTAAACCAGATTCAGAGTTTAAAAATTACGTTTTCTAGTGAACTAAGAAAGCGTCTTCTCCGGGAGGTAAATAATCATTTTTAAACCAGATTCAGAGTTTAAAAATTACGTTTTCTAGTGAACTAAGAAAGCGTCTTCTCCGGGAGGTAAATAATCATTTTTAAACCAGATTCAGAGTTTAAAAATTACGTTTTCTAGTGAACTAAGAAAGCGTCTTTTCCGGGAGGTAAATAATCATCTTTAAACCAGAATCAGAGGTTGAAAATTACGTTTTCTAGTGAACTAAGAAAGCGTCTTATCCGGGAGGTAAATAATCATTTTTAAACCAGATTCAGAGTTTAAAAATTACGTTTTCTAGTGAACTAAGAAAGCGTCTTCTCCGGGAGGTAAATAATCATTTTTAAACCAGATTCAGAGTTTAAAAATTACGTTTTCTAGTGAACTAAGAAAGCGTCATCTCCGGGAGGTAAATAATCATTTTTAAACCAGATTCAGAGTTTAAAAATTACGTTTTCTAGTGAACTAAGAAAGCGTCTTCTCCGGGAGGTAAATAATCATTTTTAAACCAGATTCAGAGTTTAAAAATTACGTTTTCTAGTGAACTAAGAAAGCGTCTTCTCCGGGAGGTAAATAATCATTTTTAAACCAGATTCAGAGTTTAAAAATTACGTTTTCTAGTGAACTAAGAAAGCGTCTTTTCCGGGAGGTAAATAATCATCTTTAAACCAGAATCAGAGGTTGAAAATTACGTTTTCTAGTGAACTAAGAAAGCGTCTTATCCGGGAGGTAAATAATCATTTTTAAACCAGATTCAGAGTTTAAAAATTACGTTTTCTAGTGAACTAAGAAAGCGTCTTCTCCGGGAGGTAAATAATCATTTTTAAACCAGATTCAGAGTTTAAAAATTACGTTTTCTAGTGAACTAAGAAAGCGTCTTCTCCGGGAGGTAAATAATCATTTTTAAACCAGATTCAGAGTTTAAAAATTACGTTTTCTAGTGAACTAAGAAAGCGTCTTCTCGGGGAGGTAAATAATCATTTTTAAACCAGAATCAGAGGTTGAAAATTACGTTTTCTAGTGAACTAAGAAAGCGTCTTCTCCGGGAGGTAAATAATCATTTTTAAACCAGATTCAGAGTTTAAAAATTACGTTTTCTAGTGAACTAAGAAAGCGTCTTCTCCGGGAGGTAAATAATCATTTTTAAACCAGATTCAGAGTTTAAAAATTACGTTTTCTAGTGAACTAAGAAAGCGTCTTCTCCGGGAGGTAAATAATCATTTTTAAACCAGATTCAGAGTTTAAAAATTACGTTTTCTAGTGAACTAAGAAAGCGTCTTCTCCGGGAGGTAAATAATCATTTTTAAACCAGATTCAGAGTTTAAAAATTACGTTTTCTAGTGAACTAAGAAAGCGTCTTCTCCGGGAGGTAAATAATCATTTTTAAACCAGATTCAGAGTTTAAAAATTACGTTTTCTAGTGAACTAAGAAAGCGTCTTCTCCGGGAGGTAAATAATCATTTTTAAACCAGATTCAGAGTTTAAAAATTACGTTTTCTAGTGAACTAAGAAAGCGTCTTCTCCGGGAGGTAAATAATCATTTTTAAACCAGAATCAGAGGTTGAAAATTACGTTTTCTAGTGAACTAAGAAAGCGTCTTCTCCGGGAGGTGAATAATCATTTTTAAACCAGATTCAGAGTTCAAAAATTACGTTTTCTAGTGAACTAAGAAAGCGTCTTCTCCGGGAGGTAAATAATCATTTTTAAACCAGATTCAGAGTTTAAAAATTACGTTTTCTAGTGAACTAAGAAAGCGTCTTCTCCGAGAGGTAAATAATCATTTTTAAACCAGATTCAGAGTTTAAAAATTACGTTTTCTAGTGAACTAAGAAAGCGTCTTCTCCGGGAGGTAAATAATCATCTTTAAACCAGAATCAGAGGTTGAAAATTACGTTTTCTAGTGAACTAAGAAAGCGTCTTATCCGGGAGGTAAATAATCATCTTTAAACCAGAATCAGAGGTTGAAAATTACGTTTTCTAGTGAACTAAGAAAGCGTCTTCTCCGGGAGGTAAATAATCATTTTTAAACCAGATTCAGAGTTTAAAAATTACGTTTTCTAGTGAACTAAGAAAGCGTCTTCTCCGGGAGGTAAATAATCATTTTTAAACCAGATTCAGAGTTTAAAAATTACGTTTTCTAGTGAACTAAGAAAGCGTCTTCTCCGGGAGGTAAATAATCATTTTTAAACCAGATTCAGAGTTTAAAAATTACGTTTTCTAGTGAACTAAGAAAGCGTCTTCTCCGGGAGGTAAATAATCATCTTTAAACCAGAATCAGAGGTTGAAAATTACGTTTTCTAGTGAACTAAGAAAGCGTCTTATCCGGGAGGTAAATAATCATATTTAAACCAAAATCAGAGGTTGAAAATTACGTTTTCTAGTGAACTAAGAAAGCGTCTTCTCCGGGAGGTAAATAATCATCTTTAAACCAGAATCAGAGGTTGAAAATTACGTTTTCTAGTGAACTAAGAAAGCGTCTTCTCCGGGAGGTAAATAATCATTTTTAAACCAGAATCAGAGTTTAAAAATTACGTTTTCTAGTGAACTAAGAAAGCCTCTTCTCCGGGAGGTAAATAATCATCTTTAAACCAGAATCAGAGGTTGAAAATTACGTTTTCTAGTGAACTAAGAAAGCCTCTTCTCCGGGAGGTAAATGATCATCTTTAAACCAGATTCAGAGTTTAAAAATTACGTTTTCTAGTGAACTAAGAAAGCGTCTTCTCCGGGAGGTAAATAATCATCTTTAAACCAGATTCAGAGTTTAAAAATTACGTTTTCTAGTGAACTAAGAAAGCGTCTTCTCCGGGAGGTAAATGATCATCTTTAAACCAGATTCAGAGTTTAAAAATTACGTTTTCTAGTGAACTAAGAAAGCGTCTTCTCCGGGAGGTAAATGATCATTTTTAAACCAGAATCAGAGTTTAAAAATTACGTTTTCTAGTGAACTAAGAAAGCCTCTTCTCCGGGAGGTAAATAATCATCTTTAAACCAGAATCAGAGGTTGAAAATTACGTTTTCTAGTGAACTAAGAAAGCCTCTTCTCCGGGAGGTAAATGATCATCTTTAAACCAGATTCAGAGTTTAAAAATTACGTTTTCTAGTGAACTAAGAAAGCGTCTTCTCCGGGAGGTAAATAATCATTTTTAAACCAGATTCAGAGTTTAAAAATTACGTTTTCTAGTGAACTAAGAAAGCGTCTTCTCCGGGAGGTAAATAATCATTTTTAAACCAGATTCAGAGTTTAAAAATTACGTTTTCTAGTGAACTAAGAAAGCGTCTTCTCCGGGAGGTAAATAATCATCTTTAAACCAGAATCAGAGGTTGAAAATTACGTTTTCTAGTGAACTAAGAAAGCGTCTTCTCCGGGAGGTAAATAATCATCTTTAAACCAGAATCAGAGGTTGAAAATTACGTTTTCTAGTGAACTAAGAAAGCGTCTTCTCCGGGAGGTAAATAATCATCTTTAAACCAGAATCAGAGGTTGAAAATTACGTTTTCTAGTGAACTAAGAAAGCGTCTTCTCCGGGAGGTAAATAATCATTTTTAAACCAGATTCAGAGTTTAAAAATTACGTTTTCTAGTGAACTAAGAAAGCGTCTTCTCCGGGAGGTAAATAATCATCTTTAAACCAGAATCAGAGGTTGAAAATTACGTTTTCTAGTGAACTAAGAAAGCGTCTTATCCGGGAGGTAAATAATCATTTTTAAACCAGAATCAGAGTTTAAAAATTACGTTTTCTAGTGAACTAAGAAAGCGTCTTCTCCGGGAGGTAAATAATCATTTTTAAACCAGATTCAGAGTTTAAAAATTACGTTTTCTAGTGAACTAACAAAGCGTCTTCTCCGGGAGGTAAATAATCATCTTTAAACCAGAATCAGAGGTTGAAAATTACGTTTTCTAGTGAACTAAGAAAGCGTCTTATCCGGGAGGTAAATAATCATTTTTAAACCAGAATCAGAGTTTAAAAATTACGTTTTCTAGTGAACTAAGAAAGCGTCTTCTCCGGGAGGTAAATAATCATTTTTAAACCAGATTCAGAGTTTAAAAATTACGTTTTCTAGTGAACTAACAAAGCGTCTTCTCCGGGAGGTAAATAATCATCTTTAAACCAGATTCAGAGTTTAAAAATTACGTTTTCTAGTGAACTAAGAAAGCCTCTTCTCCGGGAGGTAAATAATCATCTTTAAACCAGAATCAGAGGTTGAAAATTACGTTTTCTAGTGAACTAAGAAAGCCTCTTCTCCGGGAGGTAAATGATCATCTTTAAACCAGATTCAGAGTTTAAAAATTACGTTTTCTAGTGAACTAAGATAGCCTCTTCTCCGGGAGGTGAATAATCATCTTTAAACCAGATTCAGAGTTTAAAAATTACGTTTTCTAGTGAACTAAGAAAGCCTCTTTTCCGGGAGGCAAATAATCATCTTTAAACCAGATTCAGAGTTTAAAAATTACGTTTTCTAGTGAACTAAGAAAGCGTCTTCTCCGGGAGGTAAATAATCATTTTTAAACCAGATTCAGAGTTTAAAAATTACGTTTTCTAGTGAACTAAGAAAGCGTCTTCTCCGGGATGTAAATAATCATTTTTAAACCAGATTCAGAGTTTAAAAATTACGTTTTCTAGTGAACTAAGAAAGCGTCTTCTCTGGGAGGTAAATAATCATTTTTAAACCAGATTCAGATTTTAAAAATTACGTTTTCTAGTGAACTAAGAAAGCGTCTTCTCCGGGAGGTAAATAATCATTTTTAAACCAGATTCAGAGGTTGAAAATTACGTTTTCTAGTGAACTAAGAAAGCGTCTTCTCCGGGAGGTAAATAATCATTTTTAAACCAGATTCAGAATTTAAAAATTACGTTTTCTAGTGAACTAAGAAAGCGTCTTCTCCGGGATGTAAATAATCATTTTTAAACCAGATTCAGAGTTTAAAAATTACGTTTTCTAGTGAACTAAGAAAGCGTCTTCTCTGGGAGGTAAATAATCATTTTTAAACCAGATTCAGAGTTTAAAAATTACGTTTTCTAGTGAACTAAGAAAGCGTCTTCTCCGGGAGGTAAATAATCATTTTTAAACCAGATTCAGAGGTTGAAAATTACGTTTTCTAGTGAACTAAGAAAGCGTCTTCTCCGGGATGTAAATAATCATTTTTAAACCAGATTCAGAATTTAAAAATTACGTTTTCTAGTGAACTAAGAAAGCGTCTTCTCCGGGATGTAAATAATCATTTTTAAACCAGATTCAGAGTTTAAAAATTACGTTTTCTAGTGAACTAAGAAAGCGTCTTCTCCGGGAGGTAAATAATCATTTTTAAACCAGATTCAGAGGTTGAAAATTACGTTTTCTAGTGAACTAAGAAAGCGTCTTCTCCGGGAGGTAAATAATCATTTTTAAACCAGATTCAGAGGTTGAAAATTACGTTTTCTAGTGAACTAAGAAAGCGTCTTCTCCGGGATGTAAATAATCATTTTTAAACCAGATTCAGAGGTTGAAAATTACGTTTTCTAGTGAACTAAGAAAGCGTCTTCTCCGGGAGGTAAATAATCATTTTTAAACCAGATTCAGAGGTTGAAAATTACGTTTTCTAGTGAACTAAGAAAGCGTCTTCTCCGGGATGTAAATAATCATTTTTAAACCAGATTCAGAGGTTGAAAATTACGTTTTCTAGTGAACTAAGAAAGCGTCTTCTCCGGGATGTAAATAATCATTTTTAAACCAGATTCAGAGTTTAAAAATTACGTTTTCTAGTGAACTAAGAAAGCGTCTTCTCCGGGAGGTAAATAATCATTTTTAAACCAGATTCAGAGTTTAAAAATTACGTTTTCTAGTGAACTAAGAAAGCGTCTTCTCCGGGAGGTAAATAATCATTTTTAAACCAGATTCAGAGGTTGAAAATTACGTTTTCTAGTGAACTAAGAAAGCGTCTTCTCCGGGAGGTAAATAATTATCTTTAAACCAGATTCAGAGGTTGAAAATTACGTTTTCTAGTGAACTAAGAAAGCGTCTTCTCCGGGAGGTAAATAATCATCTTTAAACCAGATTCAGAGTTTGAAAATTACGTTTTCTAGTGAACTAAGAAAGCGTCTTCTCCGGGAG
>NW_026614058.1:0-55663 GCF_026230105.1 Diorhabda sublineata | reverse complement strand
TAAAATCAAACTCAAGAAAGTCTCTTTTTAACAAAATTAAATCCAGAAAAGCCAATTTCTTTCAAAATTGGGCACAAGAAAGATTTTTTCACTAAATAAAGTTTGGAAAAACCATTTTATAACCTAAAATTTTGGCAAAATTAGTTTTAGAAATGTTAATTTTCGATTAAATTACATCACAGCCATTTTTTGACAAAATCAAACTCAAAAAAGTCTCTTTTTGACAAAATTAAATCCAGAAAAGCCAATTTCTTTCAAAATTGGGCACAAGAAAGATTTTTTCACTAAATAAAGTTTGGAAAAACTATTTTATAACCTAAAATTTTGGCAAAATTAGTTTTAGAAATGTTAATTTTCGATTAAATTACATCACAGCCATTTTTTGACAAAATCAAACTCAAAAAAGTCTCTTTTTAACAAAATTAAATCCAGAAAAGCCAATTTCTTTCAAAATTGGGCACAAGAAAGATTTTTGCACTAAATAAAGTTTGGAAAAACCATTTTCTAACCTAAAATTTTGGCAAAATTAGTTTTAGAAATGTTAATTTTCGATTAAATTACATCACAGCCATTTTTTGACAAAATCAAACTCAAAAAAGTCTTTTTTTGAGAAAATCAAACTCAAAAAAGTCTCTTTTTAACAAAATTAAATCCAGAAAAGCCAATTTCTTTCAAAATTGGGCACAAGAAAGATTTTTTCACTAAATAAAGTTTGGAAAAACCATTTTATAACCTAAAATTTTGGCAAAATTAGTTTTAGAAATGTTAATTTTCGATTAAATTACATCACAGCCATTTTTTGACAAAATCAAACTCAAAAAAGTCTTTTTTTGACAAAATCAAACTCAAAAAAGTCTCTTTTTAACAAAATTAAATCCAGAAAAGCCAATTTCTTTCAAAATTGGGCACAAGAAAGATTTTTTCACTAAATAAAGTTTGGAAAAACTATTTTATAACCTAAAATTTTGGCAAAATTAGTTTTAGAAATGTTAATTTTCGATTAAATTACATCACAGCCATTTTTTGACAAAATCAAACTCAAAAAAGTCTTTTTTTGACAAAATCAAACTCAAAAAAGTCTCTTTTTAACAAAATTAAATCCAGAAAAGCCAATTTCTTTCAAAATTGGGCACAAGAAAGATTTTTTCACTAAATAAAGTTTGGAAAAACTATTTTATAACCTAAAATTTGGCAAAATTAGTTTTAGAAATGTTAATTTTCGATTAAATTACATCACAGCCATTTTTTGACAAAATCAAACTCAAAAAAGTCTCTTTTTAACAAAATTAAATCCAGAAAAGCCAATTTCTTTCAAAATTGGGCACAAGAAAGATTTTTTCACTAAATAAAGTTTGGAAAAACTATTTTATAACCTAAAATTTTGGCAAAATTAGTTTTAGAAATGTTAATTTTCGATTAAATTACATCACAGCCATTTTTTGACAAAATCAAACTCAAAAAAGTCTCTTTTTGACAAAATTAAATCCAGAAAAGCCAATTTCTTTCAAAATTGGGCACAAGAAAGATTTTTTCACTAAATAAAGTTTGGAAAAACCATTTTCTAACCTAAAATTTTGGCAAAATTAGTTTTAGAAATGTTAATTTTCGATTAAATTACATCACAGCCATTTTTTGACAAAATCAAACTCAAAAAAGTCTCTTTTTGACAAAATTAAATCCAGAAAAGCCAATTTCTTTCAAAATTGGGCACAAGAAAGATTTTTTCACTAAATAAAGTTTGGAAAAACCATTTTCTAACCTAAAATTTTGGCAAAATTAGTTTTAGAAATGTTAATTTTCGATTAAATTACATCACAGCCATTTTTTGACAAAATCAAACTCAAAAAAGTCTTTTTTTGAGAAAATCAAACTCAAAAAAGTCTCTTTTTAACAAAATTAAATCCAGAAAAGCCAATTTCTTTCAAAATTGGGCACAAGAAAGATTTTTTCACTAAATAAAGTTTGGAAAAACTATTTTATAACCTAAAATTTTGGCAAAATTAGTTTTAGAAATGTTAATTTTCGATTAAATTACATCAAAGCCATTTTTTGACAAAATCAAACTCAAAAAAGTCTCTTTTTGACAAAATTAAATCCAGAAAAGCCAATTTCTTCCAAAATTGGGCACAAGAAAGATTTTTTCACTAAATAAAGTTTGGAAAAACCATTTTCTAACCTAAAATTTTGGCAAAATTAGTTTTAGAAATGTTAATTTTCGATTAAATTACATCACAGCCATTTTTTGACAAAATCAAACTCAAAAAAGTCTCTTTTTGACAAAATTAAATCCAGAAAAGCCAATTTCTTTCAAAATTGGGCACAAGAAAGATTTTTTCACTAAATAAAGTTTGGAAAAACCATTTTCTAACCTAAAATTTTGGCAAAATTAGTTTTAGAAATGTTAATTTTCGATTAAATTACATCACAGCCATTTTTTGACAAAATCAAACTCAAAAAAGTCTCTTTTTGACAAAATTAAATCCAGAAAAGCCAATTTCTTTCAAAATTGGGCACAAGAAAGATTTTTTCACTAAATAAAGTTTGGAAAAACCATTTTCTAACCTAAAATTTTGGCAAAATTAGTTTTAGAAATGTTAATTTTCGATTAAATTACATCACAGCCATTTTTTGACAAAATCAAACTCAAAAAAGTCTTTTTTTGAGAAAATCAAACTCAAAAAAGTCTCTTTTTAACAAAATTAAATCCAGAAAAGCCAATTTCTTTCAAAATTGGGCACAAGAAAGATTTTTTCACTAAATAAAGTTTGGAAAAACCATTTTCTAACCTAAAATTTTGGCAAAATTAGTTTTAGAAATGTTAATTTTCGATTAAATTACATCACAGCCATTTTTTGACAAAATCAAACTCAAAAAAGTCTCTTTTTGACAAAATTAAATCCAGAAAAGCCAATTTCTTTCAAAATTGGGCACAAGAAAGATTTTTTCACTAAATAAAGTTTGGAAAAACCATTTTCTAACCTAAAATTTTGGCAAAATTAGTTTTAGAAATGTTAATTTTCGATTAAATTACATCACAGCCATTTTTTGACAAAATCAAACTCAAAAAAGTCTTTTTTTGAGAAAATCAAACTCAAAAAAGTCTCTTTTTAACAAAATTAAATCCAGAAAAGCCAATTTCTTTCAAAATTGGGCACAAGAAAGATTTTTTCACTAAATAAAGTTTGGAAAAAACTATTTTATAACCTAAAATTTTGGCAAAATTAGTTTTAGAAATGTTAATTTTCGATTAAATTACATCACAGCCATTTTTTGACAAAATCAAACTCAAAAAAGTCTTTTTTTGACAAAATCAAACTCAAGAAAGTCTCTTTTTAACAAAATTAAATCCAGAAAAGCCAATTTCTTTCAAAATTGGGCACAAGAAAGATTTTTTCACTAAATAAAGTTTGGAAAAACCATTTTATAACCTAAAATTTTGGCAAAATTAGTTTTAGAAATGTTAATTTTCGATTAAATTACATCACAGCCATTTTTTGACAAAATCAAACTCAAAAAAGTCTCTTTTTAACAAAATTAAATCCAGAAAAGCCAATTTCTTTCAAAATTGGGCACAAGAAAGATTTTTGCACTAAATAAAGTTTGGAAAAACCATTTTCTAACCTAAAATTTTGGCAAAATTAGTTTTAGAAATGTTAATTTTCGATTAAATTACATCACAGCCATTTTTTGACAAAATCAAACTCAAAAAAGTCTTTTTTTGAGAAAATCAAACTCAAAAAAGTCTCTTTTTAACAAAATTAAATCCAGAAAAGCCAATTTCTTTCAAAATTGGGCACAAGAAAGATTTTTTCACTAAATAAAGTTTGGAAAAACCATTTTATAACCTAAAATTTTGGCAAAATTAGTTTTAGAAATGTTAATTTTCGATTAAATTACATCACAGCCATTTTTTGACAAAATCAAACTCAAAAAAGTCTTTTTTTGACAAAATCAAACTCAAAAAAGTCTCTTTTTAACAAAATTAAATCCAGAAAAGCCAATTTCTTTCAAAATTGGGCACAAGAAAGATTTTTTCACTAAATAAAGTTTGGAAAAACTATTTTATAACCTAAAATTTTGGCAAAATTAGTTTTAGAAATGTTAATTTTCGATTAAATTACATCACAGCCATTTTTTGACAAAATCAAACTCAAAAAAGTCTTTTTTTGACAAAATCAAACTCAAAAAAGTCTCTTTTTAACAAAATTAAATCCAGAAAAGCCAATTTCTTTCAAAATTGGGCACAAGAAAGATTTTTTCACTAAATAAAGTTTGGAAAAACTATTTTATAACCTAAAATTTTGGCAAAATTAGTTTTAGAAATGTTAATTTTCGATTAAATTACATCACAGCCATTTTTTGACAAAATCAAACTCAAAAAAGTCTCTTTTTAACAAAATTAAATCCAGAAAAGCCAATTTCTTTCAAAATTGGGCACAAGAAAGATTTTTTCACTAAATAAAGTTTGGAAAAACTATTTTATAACCTAAAATTTTGGCAAAATTAGTTTTAGAAATGTTAATTTTCGATTAAATTACATCACAGCCATTTTTTGACAAAATCAAACTCAAAAAAGTCTTTTTTTGACAAAATCAAACTCAAAAAAGTCTCTTTTTAACAAAATTAAATCCAGAAAAGCCAATTTCTTTCAAAATTGGGCACAAGAAAGATTTTTTCACTAAATAAAGTTTGGAAAAACTATTTTATAACCTAAAATTTTGGCAAAATTAGTTTTAGAAATGTTAATTTTCGATTAAATTACATCACAGCCATTTTTTGACAAAATCAAACTCAAAAAAGTCTCTTTTTAACAAAATTAAATCCAGAAAAGCCAATTTCTTTCAAAATTGGGCACAAGAAAGATTTTTTCACTAAATAAAGTTTGGAAAAACTATTTTATAACCTAAAATTTTGGCAAAATTAGTTTTAGAAATGTTAATTTTCGATTAAATTACATCACAGCCATTTTTTGACAAAATCAAACTCAAAAAAGTCTTTTTTTGACAAAATCAAACTCAAAAAAGTCTCTTTTTAACAAAATTAAATCCAGAAAAGCCAATTTCTTTCAAAATTGGGCACAAGAAAGATTTTTTCACTAAATAAAGTTTGGAAAAACTATTTTATAACCTAAAATTTTGGCAAAATTAGTTTTAGAAATGTTAATTTTCGATTAAATTACATCACAGCCATTTTTTGACAAAATCAAACTCAAAAAAGTCTCTTTTTGACAAAATTAAATCCAGAAAAGCCAATTTCTTTCAAAATTGGGCACAAGAAAGATTTTTTCACTAAATAAAGTTTGGAAAAACCATTTTCTAACCTAAAATTTTGGCAAAATTAGTTTTAGAAATGTTAATTTTCAATTAAATTACATCAGACATTTTTTGACAAAATCAAACTCAAAATATCTAGTTTTTAACAGAATCAAATTAAAAAAAGTGTCTTTTTGACAAAATTCAACATAGGAAAGCCTATTTTTTATAAAATTGAACTCAAAAAAGATATTTTTCACCAAATAAAGTTTGGAAAAACCATTTTATAACAAAATTATGAACACAGAAACGTCAATGTTTAACCAAATTAATTTTAGGCGATTTTCTATCAAAAATAAATACTAAAAAGCAATTTTTCGATAAAGTTTTATCAAAAAAAAAAAAATAACATTTATGGCAAAATTAAGATCGAACTGATTTCAGAAAGGCTAAACCACTCTGAAAAAACCATTTTTCAACAAATTTAATAACAAAAAGTCAATTAATCGTCAATTTTTCTAAGAAAATTTATGTAAACATCGAAAAATTCATTATTTCGAACAATATACGTTGTTTCTAAAAACAATCGTGTTTCGTAGTTGTCAAAAGTTTGACAGAATCGTACGAAACTATCAAATTACACCCTGACTGACGTTCGTTACTGCACACGTTTTTTATGTTTCCATTCATTGTATTACGTAACCGAAAGAATCTCGCGATACGAAATTAGAAAATTTTATATAAGGTATCGGCGTTAATTTCCGGTGGGGTTCACACATTTACAAATTATCTTTCAAATTAGCACCATCGACCATAAACAATATTATTCAAATTTCCACAAATTCCTCAAAACAAAAACACCGTACATGTATATATATATATATATATAATTATCAATTTCCCTATTAATACATCACGACGATTCGTCGATGCATTGTTCGTCGCAGGTCAATCGTGAACTCGTTCAATGCTCAATCGATTTATTCAATAACCTACACTGAAAAAAACAAGTTTCCACTACACTCAGTGTTACTGTTCGTTTCAGTGAAAGTGGAGGTTCATTCCAGCAGCAGCGGCGCTGGTTCGGACGAGAATTTAAGTTCGTCCGATCTCTCCGAACGATCCGGCGACAACGAACACGACTACGAAGACATCTACACGATCAGAGAGGAAACTAAAGAGACAAACAAAACCAGATCGAGATCCAGAGATTCGGGATCGCACAGTAGATCCGCGTCATTGACTTCTTCGCATTCCGGAGGACTCGTAGTACTCGCCGCGGACAAAAATAATAACGACGGAGATAAAACAGAAATACCCGAAGAAGAACCGGAAAAAACGAAACTCGCCCAACGACATTCCCTTCCGACGAAATCCGACAACGGTAAAATCTTGAAGCGGGTGACTTCGGTTCCTCTGGAAGCTCGTCCGCCGCCACCGCCACCGCCTCCGCCGAAGGCTTCGCGCCCCGAAACCGAAGATGAACCGAGAGGAGCCGAAATCGTCGAAATTATCGAAGAACCGACTTTGAAACCGTCCGATATTTTGAAGGGGATGTGCAGAAGTATGTCAGCTCTATGTAAGTATTAGAAAATGTATGAAAAACAATTTTTTTTGTTGGTTGAACGCTGGTATGTCACTCGCGACGATCCTTATTTGTGTACTTTTGCTTCACACGTGCGTAGATCTTAATCTGAGGACGCCGACCGGATTATTGTTTGCTTTCCGATCTTTTTTAACATTTCTATCTTAATGGACGCACTCGAGGAATGAATTCAAAGTGGTTAGACGATATTTTCGTACCTAATTTGCAAAATTTTGGCGGTTATAACCAAGTTCGCCTTTAGACAGTCCCGATTTAACGCCTATGGACTTTTTCAAATGGAATTACGTCAAATTTTGAGGTTACGCTAACAAAATCTGTCATTTACCGAATCGTGATTGATTATTAAGTGTTTGTGTTTTTTTTTGAGACGCCTCGTATAATGAAATGTTATTTTCGGTCGGTTAGTTATGTGGTACTAGTAAAATTTTTTAATGAGATGATGGATTAAGCGCTTTCGAAACTGATCTGATAATTATATTAAAAAAAGACGCCGAATTCGCTTCGTTAGTTTTTGTTGTTTTGTATTTTTTAATAAATCAACGTCTGATAATTAAATAGTGAGATTGGTGCTTTAGAAAATAATTCGACGATAACTTATTCAAAGTGATTCTCTTCGCATCCAGCAAATTTACCACCGGGCGTTCGTTGTGGCAAATTTATGATTCGAATCCTCGAACATAACCTCAACAAGGTTCTGAATCGGTTTAAATTTCGTCGCTGGGTGATCGATATCGATCGGAATAAATATTAAAAATCAATTTTTCTATTATGTTTTAGTTAAAAAAACATTTATGGTAAAATTGATTTCAGAAAGAATCTCAAAAAATCAAAAAAAAAATGTGTTTTTGATAAAATTCAACATGGGAAAGCCTATTTTTTATAAAATTGGACACAAGAAAGATTTTTCCACTAAATAAAGTTCAGAAAAACCATTTTATAACCTTAAATTTTGGCAAAATTAGTTTTAGAAATGTTAATTTTCGATTAAATTACATCGGAGCTATTTTTTGACAAAATCAAACTCAAAAAAGTCTCTTATTGACAAAATCAATCTAAAAAAAGTCTCTTTTTGGCGAAATCAATCTCAAAAAAGTCTCTTTTTGACAAAATCAAACTCAAAAAAGTCTGTTAATGACAAAATTAATCAAAAAAGTCTCTTTTTGACAAAATCAAACTCAAAAAAGTCTCTTTTTGACAAAATCAATCTAAAAAAAGTCTCTTTTTGGCGAAATCAATCTCAAAAAAGTCTCTTTTTGACAAAATCAAACTCAAAAAAGTCTGTTAATGACAAAATTACTCAAAAAAGTCTCTTTTTGACAAAATCAAACTCAAAAAAGTCTCTTATTGACAAAATCAAACTCAAAAAAGTCTCTTTTTGACAAAATCAAACTCAAAAAAGTCTGTTAATGACAAAATTAATCAAAAAAGTCTCTTTTTGACAAAATCAAACTCAAAAAAGTCTCTTATTGACAAAATCAATCTAAAAAAAGTCTCTTTTTGGCGAAATCAATCTCAAAAAAGTCTCTTTTTGACAAAATCAAACTCAAAAAAGTCTGTTAATGACAAAATTAATCAAAAAAGTCTCTTTTTGACAAAATCAAACTCAAAAAAGTCTCTTTTTGACAAAATCAATCTAAAAAAAGTCTCTTTTTGGCGAAATCAATCTCAAAAAAGTCTCTTTTTGACAAAATCAAACTCAAAAAGTCTGTTAATGACAAAATTACTCAAAAAAGTCTCTTTTTGACAAAATCAAACTCAAAAAAGTCTCTTATTGACAAAATCAAACTCAAAAAAGTCTCTTTTTGACAAAATCAAACTCAAAAAAGTCTCTTTTTGACAAAATCAAACTCAAAAAAGTCTCTTAATGACAAAATCAAACTCAAAAAAGTCTGTTAATGACAAAATTAATCAAAAAAGACTCTTTTTGACAAAATCAAACTCAAAAAAGTCTCTTTTTGACAAAATCAAACTCAAAAAAATTTGTTAATGACAAAATTACTCAAAAAAGTCTCTTAATGACAAAATCAAACTCAAAAAAGTCTGTTAATGACAAAATTAATCAAAAAAGTTTCTTTTTGACAAAATCAAACTCAAAACAGTCTCTTTTTGACAAAATCAATCTAAAAAAAGTCTCTTTTTGGCGAAATCAATCTCAAAAAAGTCTCTTTTTGACAAAATCAAACTCAAAAAAGTCTGTTAATGACAAAATTAATCAAAAAAGTCTCTTTTTGACAAAATCAAACTCAAAAAAGTCTCTTTTTGACAAAATCAATCTAAAAAAAGTCTCTTTTTGGCGAAATCAATCTCAAAAAAGTCTCTTTTTGACAAAATCAAACTCAAAAAAGTCTGTTAATGACAAAATTACTCAAAAAAGTCTCTTTTTGACAAAATCAAACTCAAAAAAGTCTCTTATTGACAAAATCAAACTCAAAAAAGTCTCTTTTTGACAAAATCAAACTCAAAAAAGTCTGTTAATGACAAAATTAATCAAAAAAGTCTCTTTTTGACAAAATCAAACTCAAAAAAGTCTCTTATTGACAAAATCAATCTAAAAAAAGTCTCTTTTTGGCGAAATCAATCTCAAAAAAGTCTCTTTTTGACAAAATCAAACTCAAAAAAGTCTGTTAATGACAAAATTAATCAAAAAAGTCTCTTTTTGACAAAATCAAACTCAAAAAAGTCTCTTTTTGACAAAATCAATCTAAAAAAAGTCTCTTTTTGGCGAAATCAATCTCAAAAAAGTCTCTTTTTGACAAAATCAAACTCAAAAAGTCTGTTAATGACAAAATTACTCAAAAAAGTCTCTTTTTGACAAAATCAAACTCAAAAAAGTCTCTTATTGACAAAATCAAACTCAAAAAAGTCTCTTTTTGACAAAATCAAACTCAAAAAAGTCTCTTTTTGACAAAATCAAACTCAAAAAAGTCTCTTAATGACAAAATCAAACTCAAAAAAGTCTGTTAATGACAAAATTAATCAAAAAAGACTCTTTTTGACAAAATCAAACTCAAAAAAGTCTCTTTTTGACAAAATCAAACTCAAAAAAATTTGTTAATGACAAAATTACTCAAAAAAGTCTCTTAATGACAAAATCAAACTCAAAAAAGTCTGTTAATGACAAAATTAATCAAAAAAGTTTCTTTTTGACAAAATCAAACTCAAAACAGTCTCTTAATGACAAAATCAAACTCAAAAAAGTCTGTTAATGACAAAATTAATCAAAAAAGTCTCTTTTTGACAAAATCAAACTCAAAAAAGTCTCTTAATGACAAAATCAAACTCAAAAAAGTCTGTTAATGACAAAATTACTCAAAAAAGTCTCTTTTTGACAAAATCAAACTCAAAAAAGTCTCTTAAAGACAAAATCAAAGTCAAAAAAATCTCTTTTTGACAAAATCAAACTCAAAAAAGTCTGTTAATGACAAAATTAATCAAAAAAGTCTCTTTTTGACAAAATCAAACTCAAAAAAGTCTGTTAATGACAAAATCAAATTCAAAAAAGTCTCTTAATGACAAAATCAAACTCAAAAAAGTCTGTTAATGACAAAATTACTCAAAAAAGTCTCTTTTTGACAAAATCAAACTCAAAAAAGTCTCTTTTTGACAAAATCAAACTCAAAAAAGTCTCTTAATGACAAAATCAAACTCAAAAAAGTCTGTTAATGACAAAATTAATCAAAAAAGTCTCTTAATGAGAAAATCAAACTAAAAAAAGTCTGTTAATGACAAAATTAATCAAAAAAGTTTCTTTTTGACAAAATCAAACTCAAAAAAGTCTCTTAATGACAAAATCAAACTCAAAAAAGTCTGTTAATGACAAAATTAATCAAAAAAGTCTCTTTTTGACAAAATCAAACCTAAAAAGTCTCTTTTTGACAAAATCAAACTCAAAAAAGTCTCTTTTTGACAAAATCAAACTCAAAAAAGTCTCTTAATGACAAAATCAAACTCAAAAAAGTCTCTTAATGACAAAATCAAACTCAAAAAAGTCTGTTAATGACAAAATTAATCAAAAAAGTCTCTTTTTGACAAAATCAAACCTAAAAAGTCTCTTTTTGACAAAATCAAACTCAAAAAAGTCTCTTTTTGACAAAATCAAACTCAAAAAAGTCTCTTAATGACAAAATCAAACTCAAAAAAGTCTGTTAATGACAAAATTAATCAAAAAAGTCTCTTTTTGACAAAATCAAACTCAAAAAAGTCTCTTTTTGACAAAATCAAACTCAAAAAAATTTGTTAATGACAAAATTACTCAAAAAAGTCTCTTAATGACAAAATCAAACTCAAAAAAGTCTGTTAATGACAAAATTAATCAAAAAAGTCTCTTTTTGACAAAATCAAACTCAAAAAAGTCTCTTAATGACAAAATCAAACTCAAAAAAGTCTGTTAATGACAAAATTACTCAAAAAAGTCTCTTTTTGACAAAATCAAACTCAAAAAAGTCTCTTTTTGACAAAATCAAACTCAAAAAAGTCTCTTAATGACAAAATAAAACTCAAAAAAGTCTGTTAATGACAAAATTAATCAAAAAAGTCTCTTAATGACAAAATCAAACTAAAAAAAGTCTGTTAATGACAAAATTAATCAAAAAAGTTTCTTTTTGACAAAATCAAACTCAAAAAAGTCTCTTAATGACAAAATCAAACTCAAAAAAGTCTGTTAATGACAAAATTAATCAAAAAAGTCTCTTTTTGACAAAATCAAACCTAAAAAGTCTCTTTTTGACAAAATCAAACCCAAAAAAGTTATTTTTTGACAATATCATACTCAAAAAAGTCTCTTTTCGATAAAATTCAATCCAGAAAAGCCAATTTCTTACAAAATTGAACTCAAAAAAGACATATTTCACTAAATAAGGTCTAGAAAAACCATTTTATAACCTAAAATTTTGTAAAAATTAGTTTCAGAAATGTCATTTTTCGATTAAATTACATCAGAGTCATTTTTTGGCAAATTCAAACTCAAAAAAATCTCTTTTTGACAAAATCAAACTCAAAAAAGTCTGTTAATGACAAAATTAATCAAAAAAGTCTCTTTTTGACAAAATCAAACTCAAAAAAGTCTGTTAATGACAAAATCAAATTCAAAAAAGTCTCTTAATGACAAAATCAAACTCAAAAAAGTCTGTTAATGACAAAATCAAACTCAAAAAAGTCTCTTTTTGACAAAATCAAACTCAAAAAAGTCTCTTAATGACAAAATAAAACTCAAAAAAGTCTGTTAATGACAAAATTAATCAAAAAAGTCTCTTAATGACAAAATCAAACTAAAAAAAGTCTGTTAATGACAAAATTAATCAAAAAAGTTTCTTTTTGACAAAATCAAACTCAAAAAAGTCTCTTAATGACAAAATCAAACTCAAAAAAGTCTGTTAATGACAAAATTAATCAAAAAAGTCTCTTTTTGACAAAATCAAACCTAAAAAGTCTCTTTTTGACAAAATCAAACCCAAAAAAGTTATTTTTTGACAATATCATACTCAAAAAAGTCTCTTTTCGATAAAATTCAATCCAGAAAAGCCAATTTCTTACAAAATTGAACTCAAAAAAGACATATTTCACTAAATAAGGTCTAGAAAAACCATTTTATAACCTAAAATTTTGTAAAAATTAGTTTCAGAAATGTCATTTTTCGATTAAATTACATCAGAGTCATTTTTTGGCAAATTCAAACTCAAAAAAGTCTCTTACAGACAAAATCAAACCCAAAAAAGTCTCTTTTTGATAAAATTAATTTTAGAAAAGCCCATTTTTCACAAAATTTCAGCCAAAATATATTTTTTTACAAATAAAACCATTTTTTAAACAAAATAATGAACACAGAGACGTCAATGTTTAATCAAATTAATTTTAGACGATTAAGCTCGAACTTATTCAGAAAGGCTAAACTACTCCCAAAAAACCATTTTTAAACAAATTAAATAACAAAAAGTCAATTGAAACAATAAAAATTATTCTTCAAATGCCATTTTTGATCGATTGTAATCACCGAAAAGCGATTTTTGACAAAATCGAACTAATTAATTTCAGGAAGACTAATTTTCGACTATATTGTACCAAACAAAGACATTTTAGACCAATTTGGGCATAGAAAATTCATTGAATACAAACAATTTTTGAATAGATTAGACTCAAGTCATTTTTTGAACATACCAAACTCAAAAAACATTAAAAATTTTACATTTGATCACGTTTGATTTTTCGAGACGACTGGACTCAAGAAAAATATCAAAAACATCGACAACGCCAATTCTCGTCCATAGTATGGTCGAAAAAGACATTTTTGACCAAAATAGGCATAGAAAAATCATTTTTTAATCAATTATCGATCTTAGAAGAATCAATTCTTGATCAAATTAGTCATTTTTTGACCAAATCAAACTCAAAAAAACCATTTATGATAAAATTAAACATAAAACAGTCAATAATCGGATAAATTTCATATGAAAAAAACATTTTTTTTTTCAAAAAATACACCCAAGAAAGACTGACAGTCAAAATTCGATCAAGTTTCACTTAAAAATCAATTTTTTCAGCAAACAAATCTCAATAAAACCTAATCAAACGATTCCGGGCAAAATTGAAATTAAAATAATTCCAAAATGGTCAATTTTTCGATAAAATTTGACCAAATTAATTTCCACCAAACGATTTTTTAATCAATTATCGACCTTAGAAGAATCAATTCTCGATCAAATTAGACCAAAGTCATTTTAGGACCAAATCAAATTCAAAAAAAACCATTTTTTACAAAATTAAACTCAAACTAATTTCAAAACAAGTCAATTTCCGATCGACACGTACCCAAAAAAAAAAACTAAACAAACTAAGTCCTAAACGATCCTAAATCGTTTGAAATATCATCGCTGGGTGATAGATCCGGCGATTAGGATGGCAACACCGAATACATAGTGACACTGATACAACTTTTTCAAAATCTTTCAAGACTCCAAATGATACTTTTGTGAAGCGTTTTCGGCGATTTGTCTCGGTCTCGGCTCATCCGAAAGGTTTTTCGAAATCATTTCAACACCGAGCTTCCCCACAGCGACATCTTTTGTCAAAATGGACATTTAGTCAATATTTCAACCGTCCGATCTTGTTTTCCCGTTTACCGTGGGAAAAAATAACGTTTTCCAGTAAAACCGCGATTTATCCGATTCCGGGGATCGAAATTTGTCCAGTCGAACCGGATTTTCGTCGATAATTTCCCCCGAAACGCGAACGGTTCCGTCGCTATTTGCATTTTACAAGTTTCGAATATAATTTTTGGGTTTCTAGGTAAAAAAAAATGAATAAAATTCGATTTATTAGTTACGGTAACCGCGCCGACGTGCAATTAATTCAACTTTTGCGCCACATCTTCGTATCAATGAACGAATAAGAAGTAAAAGTAGATTAATAAGAACCGTGTTTTCTTCCTCCCCCTCCTCCTCCCCACCTGGTAGCCGCTAGACGTTTGAATTCGTCCTGTTCGGATCTCACGATCGTCAGTCTAGACGGAGACGAAGCCGACAAACACGCTCCGAATCTAGTGAACAAACAGAGGGTGTTGCCATTCGTCCCCCCATCGTTTCCGGGTTCGGCCGATTCCAACAATTTGATCAAACCGTCCGAGTATTTGAAGAGCATCTGCGATAAAAGATCATCGTCGAGCCGCTCGATGAGAAGCTTGTCGGAAAGCGAAGACGCCGAATGTTCCAAGTTCGAAGATAAGAAGGATACGAATAGAAGCGCCGGGCCTCCTCCGCCTCCTTTGCCGGATCTGCAACCCAGAGAGGTGAGTCTGAAGGAGATTTTGTGTAGATTGTTAAATTTGAATTTTGGGCGCAGGAGGCGAATGCCGAAATGGTTAAGAAGCAGAATCAACCTCTGTCGGCGATCAGCATCCAGGATCTCAATTCGGTTCAATTGAGGCGGACCGAAAAGGTGGCGGCTTCTAAAACGTTTTCCGCTCCGACGAGAAGCGTGAGTTTGCAATGTCTTCAGAGCGAACCGTTTTTGGCGCAGAAAACTGATCTGATCGCCGAATTGAAAATGTCCAAGGACATAACGGGGATTAAAAAGATGAAAATCGAGAAAGCTAAATGCGAGGAGAGCAAAGAAAAGGAAATATTTTCGGAGATTACCAAGCAATTGACGACCACAAAGTTTGTCGAAAAGGTGAGCTAATTAAATTAATCAATTACTTTGGAAACAATCTTTTTCATGAAGGAACCAAATTTGTCTTTGTGAATAGTCCATTCCATAAAAAAATTGTCATTAGACAGTTTTTTTATCAAAAACAAGCGACATTTATCTTTGGGAACAGTCCTTTTCATAAAAAAACGTCTTTAGACAGTTTTCTTTTCAAAATAAAACGACATTTATCTATGGAAACAGTCCTTTTCATAAAAAAACTGATATTTGTCTTTGAAAACAGTCCTTTTCATATTCAAGTCGACCATTTATCTTTGGGAACAGTCCTTTTCATAAAAAAACGTCTTTAGACAGTTTTCTTTTCAAAATAAAACGACATTTATCTTTGGGAACAGTCCTTTTCATAAAAAAACGTTTTTAGACAGTTTTATTTTCAAAATAAAACGTCATTTATCTATGGAAACAGTCCTTTTCATAAAAAAATGATATTTGTCTTTGAAAACAGTCCTTTTCATATTCAAGTCGACCATTTATCTTTGGGAACAGTCCTTTTCATAAAAAAACGTCTTTAGACAGTTTTATTTTCAAAATAAAACGACATTTATGTATGGAAACAGTCCTTTCTCCAAAAAAACTTATATTTGTCTTTGAAAACAGTCCTTTTCATATTCAAGTCGACCATTTATCTTTACAAACAGTCCTTTTCATAAACAAACTGATATTTGTCTTTGAAAACAGTCCTTTTCATATTCAAGTCGACCATTTATCTTTGGGAACAGTCCTTTTCATAAAAAAACGTCTTTAGACAGTTTTATTTTCAAAATAAAACGACATTTATGTATGGAAACAGTCCTTTCTCCAAAAAAACTGATATTTGTCTTTGAAAACAGTCCTTTTCATATTCAAGTCGACCATTTATCTTTACAAACAGTCCTTTTCATAAACAAACTGATATTTGTCTTTGAAAACAGTCCTTTTCATATTCAAGTCGACCATTTATCTTTGGGAACAGTCCTTTTCATAAAAAAACGTCTTTAGACAGTTTTATTTTCAAAATAAAAGGACATTTATGTATGGAAACAGTCCTTTCTCCAAAAAAACTGATATTTGTCTTTGAAAACAGTCCTTTTCGTAAACAAACCTACCATTTATCTTTACAAACAGTCCTTTTCATAAAAAAACGTCTTTAGACAGTTTTATTTTCAAAATAAAACATTTATGTATGGAAACAGACCTTTCTCCAAAAAAACTGATATTTGTCTTTGAAAACAGTCCTTTTCGTAAACAAACTGATATTTGACTGTGGAAACCGTCCTTTTCATATTCAAGTCGACCATTTATCTTTAGAAACAGTCCTTTTCATAAAAAAACGTCTTTAGACAGTTTTATTTTCAAAATAAAACGACATTTATATATGGAAACAGTCCTTTCTCCAAAAAAACTGATATTTGACTTTGAAAACAGTCCTTTTCATATTCAAACCGACCATTTATCTTTGGAAACAGTCCTTTTCATTAAAAAAACTGTCTTTAAAGACGATCTGCTTCAAAAACAAAGCGACTTTATCTTTTGAAAAACTTTTGACGTTTTGAGCGTCGAGGTAAATAATAACCTCTCAAAACAAAATTTTTATTAGGTTAGGTTACAAATCTTCGTTTTTTGACATATTCACGATGACCTCAACGATCCTAATCGCCAAATAGATTGGTCAGAAAAATGGAACGTATCCAAATCTAAAATCACTTTAAAGTTTCTCACCCCACTAGATCCCCAAATCAAAATAGGAGCCGAAATTTAATTTTGTTTTCAAAATACCATAAAATATAGAATACTACCCATTATAGGTAAGATTAGTACGATAAAATGGCGTAGGTTATAAGGGAGGAAATAAACAAAAAAACCATTTTTTTATTTAGGTACCAGAAAAAGACAACACGGGAAATATAATACCAGAGTGGAAACGACAAATGCTGGCAAAAAAAGCTGCCGAAAAGGCTAGGAAAGAATTAGAAGAAAAATTGCTGAGAGACGCCGAAGAGAAACGATTAAGAGCCATACCTCAATGGAAACGGCAATTATTACAAAAAAAAGAAGAAGCCGAATCTAAAATGCGGTAAATATATATCGCAATTATAATTATGTGAATAATTAAAATATTTTTCTTTTTAGATCAACCCTGTATACTCCGAAAGTAGTAGACGAATCAAGGATATCGAAAAAACTAGATTTAGATAATAATAACACGACGTCAAACGATAGAACTACAGAAGATAACGGTTACGACGATGTTAATAACGACGAAAGCATCAAATTCGAAAACGAAAATAACGAAACGGAAGAACAGTCAGAAGAAGACACTCCTAATATCATCCCTTGGAGGGCGCATCTGAGGAAAACTAACAGCAAATTGAATCTGTTGGAGTGAATTAGCCATTCGTAGGTAAACGTTTAGAATAAAATTATAACCAGGACTTCATCGATTAACTAAACATCTTGTAATTATTGAAACTAAATCGATTAATAATATGACAGTGACAGATTGCATAATTAGAATCAGGAATACCACAATAAATGTAGTGTGAATTAAATTTTGACGTTTATCTAAAATTCATTTTCTATCTACCGACTACTTAATCGTATAGGTAAAGGCTATTTTATAAGAGGGAAAGAATAATGACAAACGTAGTCTCGATATACTATTTATTAAATTAGTCTAATAAAAGACACGTGCAGATACAATAAAAATTAGAAATTTAAATATTAATTTCGTTCTAATACTTGGTTTTAATGTATATCAGACTTTTTAGTTTTATTAGGTAGGTTCTGGTTCTATATTTATGACAGTTATATAAAAAAGAAGAAGAACATAAATGATTTGGATGAATCATTTCAATTGAGGCGATGTGTGGTAAACAAAAGCTTTTGTCTTAAATTTTTATGGTTTGTGATCGATTTTAAAGTAAAAAATTTGCTCCCAGAAAGTGGATTTGTTAGTTTTTTTCCACTATGCAGTGATGTATTCAGTGTAAGCAAACGGTAAATATAATCTTAAAACTTGTGGAAAATGAGAAGGATTCTAACTAAAGCTCTTTACATCTAATGAAAACAAGTTCATTTCACTTTAAGTTTGTATACTTATGCTGCCACTGGGTTATCGTTTTGCAGCCTACTTGTTAAGGTACGTGGTTAATGAAACAAATTACTCGTAATTAAAAAAAACTTTAATGTCCATAAGAATAATGAATCTTACATAGAACTGGGGCCTGTCGAGGCACACGTCGTGCGTATGAACTCTTACATACATTACATTACAGGTTAATGTTCCCGTAATTTAAGCACAAAATTAGTACATTTTGTAAATTGTTTTAAATAATTCTTGAAGTATGAAACAAATGTAAATTGTATCTATGAAGTTCTATTAACATCATGAAATAATAAAACAACTACCTTACCGGAAAAACTAACACACATACAAGAAAATAAATTACTTACTGCCACTTTGATGTAGATTGACTTCTTTAAACCCAGTGTGTATAATTAGATTTATAAATAAATACGAAATTATTAACCTCCATTTGCTATTATTTAAGTTTTTCTTCGTTGATTTAATGTATATTATTAATTTATCGAACATATAAAGCGAATTTCAATTAGTATTTATATAAATATTGTCTTTATTTAGTTCGTCTATTTACATAATGTTAAATACAGATACAGAACTAAAATAATGTTAGAGAAGCTACATTGAATCCGAAAATGTTTAGGTACAGATAAACAACGTTATTTTAAGTAGCAGAAAATATGAAATAAAAAATGACTGAGGTCTTCCATCACGTGACTGATACGTCAGCAACTATAACTATAAAAATGTTCAAAATCGGGACAATCTTATCATGATCTAATCCGGATCATGTTCATTATTGTTCGTGAATCGATTATTTCATCGGGTCTTAGTCATATGTTATGATCCTTTCATAATTTCCATATATATAATACTTCTATGCAGACATTTTCTATAAGTTGAAGCTGTTCCGACTAAGGAAGACAGAATGGAATAGATTTCTCTATCCTCCGAGGTTCCAGCTCGGTTCTGCGTATGCAAGCATGCACAGTATAGATAAAGTGCTTCGAACCATACCAACTATCTATATAGGATTATTACACATATGATAACTTCGCATTGAATAATAAGTGATTATTGTTTACTTATACACGTTTTATTATGTTTTTTTGATATATTTTCAGAACTTTACACAACCTATTTTTTATTATGAAAAATTTTTTCAAAGCATTTAGAATCATATTGAAAGGAGACATAAAGTAACAAGTAAATTTCAAATGAAAAGTGGCGGCTTCCAGAATTTACGTAAAATGGTTAGAGGTAGAATATTCAAATTATACCAGGTATTACTAAAATTAAAATCTATCTATAAATTGCTGTATAAATTGAACAAAAAATAAAAATTGTAACTGTAATTTTTCAACACATTTAGTCAATATATTGTGATTTATTGTATTTTTTGTTAAATAAAACTCCATTATATTATTAGCTTAAACTATTGTTTATATTTATAAGGTGCTTTCGAGGTTTGGGTTTGTACAGAATTATTTCGTATGTATAAGAAATAAATTTTTTAAAAATATTGATTGTTGTTTTATTTCTAATCACAGTATATTATGTTGAAAGAAAAATCCTATTTAAAACACTAGAAAAGTTCTTGAAAAATAGAAACAAAGTGCTTATAATCTACTTGTCAACTAAATAAACTAAGTAAATAAGAATATAATAAACATTATAATATTTGAAGTTTTCTTGAAAATATATATTTTAGGAGAAATATAAAGACCTAAACGTCAAATGTTGCTTTATACAACGATTACCACTCTTATAGTTTTACAATTGAAGAAAGAAATGTGTTACTTTAGAAACTAAGAATTACATTATTTTAATCAAGTTCCAATAATATTAATAACTCTATATAAGTACTTTATTACGTGAAATTTTACCTGAAAACAAAGAAAAGATACGAAAGTTTATTCCTAAATCAATCTACAAACGCTTACTATAGCCTCAAATTCTTCTTCTTTTTATTATATTCCGATGACAGCTTCACTACAGATAATCAGACAATTATTGTTAACCATAGATAAATAAATCATCCCAACTAGTAGATAATTAAACAAATACAATTTCTTCATACAATAAAAAAAAACAGAATAAATAAGTACTAAATTAAGCAACTCACAATAAGTAATTGAATGAAGTGTCGATTATAAGATTGTTTACCGCCGTGAAGTTGGCCCCTTGATTTCATTATTTTAACATTTCACGAATTGTCTGAAGTTGGCTTCCCGATTCAACGTCCAAGTTCATTTTTATCGCCAAACTTCACACTTAATATACGATTAGCATTAACGAAATTTAAAAACAAAATATAATCAGGGGGCTAACTTCACGGATGTGGAATTATTTATGGTCTAATGAGGAAGAGACAGAAATTGATAAATGTGATAAAGTGCGAGTTATTAGTGCATATAAGTAGAAGAGATAGTTGTTTAAGTAACCAAGGCAAAGCCATATTATGTCGGTGGAACTTAGTGGACAGTACGAAATCAAACACGAACTATTTGATTGAAAATTTCGAACAGTTTTAATTTGAAAGTGTTTCATAATGAGATAAAGGGAGTCTTAATTAATATTCGGGATAAATATGTAACGGCAAACCAGTATGTTTTTTTTATCTTATACTTGAATAAATATGAATACAATATACAATAGTTTATTTATTATTATGTCGTTTTTTTGGGACCTTGAGTAGTTTTGTTATGAATACTTTTGTTGTCATTTTATCATTATTTAAGTGTTAACCTACCCTCTCAATATTTACTTAATACGACCAAAATGATAAGGAAAATACGTTACTGATATTAATTTGCAGAATTATTGTAAAAGTCACAGTAGTTGCAAAAAGGTGAGAGTTGATTTTACAGGTAAGTAGAATCATAATAATTAGTTTTTTGATTAATATGAAAATATTTGTTAGGTTAGATTTGTCCCTTTGTATTATACCCATGCTTTTCACGTTTTTTTTTTCATTTTTTAGTTATGGGATTTCAAAAAATACTATTAGTGATTATTATTATTCAAGGAATATCTTCGTATTATATTTACAACGCAGATACAAATCAAGTTCTATCTTATGCTACATTAAATAACTTACCGGAAGGATTCAAAATTATACGAGCTCCTAAATATTTAACCAGACGAAATAAAAGTGAGTGATTTTCGTAATTTTTCACATAGATTTAAATAAATACATCGTTTTTGAATAACATGTAGTGACGTAAATATTTTTGATTCGACTTTGATTATATGTCATCTAAACGCTGCATCTTTTCTGACACGTGATTGATTACGTCAGCAACTATACGTTATGGCTAATATTCCCGACGTCGGCATGTTTGACAAATTAAAAAATTACGTTATTAGTATACGAGGGACTACAGATTTTTTTCTAATATTATTTTAGTTAAAAATATCTCGAAAAATAAATGATGCGAGTTTCATTTGCTATAATTGTTTCAGAAACTGATACCCGGGGACTGAGTTGTCCTAAACAGAAATTCATCTGTGACGAACCGTATGCCAAATCATCAACGTACCAATTCGAATGTGAATACGATACACAATGTCCGAAGAATTACTTGTGTTGTAGTCAAAATTGCTTCAAACACAAAGTTTGCTCGAAAGGCGTATTCAGAAGCATTAAAAACCCATATTGGACTTCTAACTCCAAAAACAATTCGATTTCCTTAGACGCCGAATCGAAAAAATGCCAAAAATGGCCGTTTCCTTGTTCAAATATTTATCCTGAAAGTTTTTCATATCCATTTAAATGCGAATCTGATACACAATGTCCAAAATATTATTTGTGCTGTCGACAAAATTGTTTTAAACATAAAATTTGTTCAAAGGAAGTTGTGCACGTAGAAGAATTGAGAAAAACAGTAAAAACCGCTACAACTACTACCCTAGATAGCGGAACAACGCAAAATTTCGATAGTTCCACTGCGGATTCCGATTATTCAACTGCGGATTCCGATTATTCAACTGCGGATTCCGATTTTTCAACTGCGGATTCCGATTTTTCAACTGCGGATTCCGATTATTCAACTGCGGATTCCGATTATTCAACTGCGGATTCCGATTTTTCAACTGCGGATTCCGATTTTTCAACTGCGGATTCCGATTTTTCAACTGCGGATTCCGATTTTTCAACTGCGGATTCCGATTTTTCAACTGCGGATTCCGATTTTTCAACTGCGGATTTCGATGATTCAACTGCGAACTCCGAAAGTTCAACTGCCGATTCCGATAGTTCAACTTGGGATCCGAATGCAATTTACCCCGAATTTTTTTATAGTGAAAATGTCGAAGTCCTCAACGAGGATTATAGCGAAGGAAAATAGGATTTAAAAACGTCAAATGTTATTTTTGATAAGATTATACTTTTTTTTTATAAAATAATTCATAATAAATTTTGAATAAATCGGTGTGTTATTTTGTTTTATGGGAAAAAATGATAACACAATCTAGCGTATAATGATTGCGGTTAAATAATAGCAATTACACGCGGGTAGAAAACTGTATTTTCTCTACGACTTTACAAAAACGGGCTGCTCGGCGATTTCTGGTTGTTTTGGGGTCGATAACTGGGTTTTTTGACTCGAGGTTAACTGCCTCAAGTCTTGTTCTAACTGTTTACAACCACTCCGAGCTTAAATACCATCGTATATATAATATTGCGCTTAAATAAAGTTGATTTATTATTATTGAGAACGTGTGCGGGCAAGTTAGTGATTCAATATTGCTGACATTTCGATATATTAGTCAGACTTTCAGTGAAATTATATACCTTGATAAGATAAGCTGATGGAAACGTCTTACGCGATTACACTTTTCGTATTGCATCAGTAATTGAATGTCATTTGGAACGTGCATCATAAATTTACCGTAAGTTTTTATAAAATTAATTCCATCTATTTAATCCAAAATTCGTCCAGGAAAAGGTCAATTTTAACGAATCTTTGTTCTTCTCAACTAAATCTCTGGAGGAAACCATTTTCTTTGGTATTCCGACTCTTATAGGACATCGTCGTTGATAATCCTCAACCTCCACCGACTCCTCTTGCAATTAATCCCTTTTTTTCTTAAGTATCTCCATCGTTTTTGCATAAATCGTTCGATCGAATGCCTTTTCATAGTCTATTAAACTCCTCCGTATAAGATTTTGCACCAATTGCTTCTGGTTTCGTAATTCGGTATCAAGCAGTTTGAATTTTGCTTGTACGTGATCAAAATCCGGCGTTTTACCATCTTTTAGACGCGTTATCCTATTTCCTATAGATTTCTGATCCTTCCATTGTTTTCTATGTTTCTTCCTCTTCATATGCATTGGATTGAATCCACCAGGAAGCTCTTTGTGTAAATTATCTTCTGTTTTCTTGACGTGTAGCACCAAAATTGGATCCATCAAGATCAATACCTTCGAAACATCAACCAGCTTGTTCAAAAACGTTTTTATTTGAATTTGGTTCGCTTCAAATTGCTCCGTGTTTGATCCATTATAAAGGCTCAGACCTTTGGAAGTTAATTATCTCACGATAAATTCCTGTTGGTAGGTTGAAATGAAGGTAATTTTCTACTTCATTTTCGGACTGTATCAAAGCGCGATCGGTGACCAGCTGTTCGACTTAATGATAAAACCCGAAGACTACGGAGCAGATGACATCGTCGACCAAAGCGGAGACGGATCCTTCGAGGATTATAATCAAAATGGTAGCGGATACCAGCCGACGGATGATGAAGATTTTTTCAACGATCCACGTGGATTTTCGACCGTTTCGAATAAATCGAACGACGATAATGATGATGATGATGATAACGGAAGCGGATATTTCGAGCTCGATATTACGTATAATGTTTCCGCGGGAATGAATTCGACCTTCGAACAATCGAATAAAGATTCGAACAAAGAAGGTTGGGAATTTGAGGCGAATGAAATTAAGGAAGTCAATTGCGTTTCTAAGGAAAGCCCAAACGAAATAAACGCGGATGTAATCGAAATAATAAGAAGTAAAAATATGAAATGTCGTATATTTACTAATGAAATTAGTGATAATATCATTATATATTGTTAGTTTTGTTATCTCAAACTTTATTTTTATCTGTAGATGTTTATAATCGAATAAATAAATAAATACGACTGTATATAAAACGATTTAGTGTTGTTGAGTTAAAATCTCTACCTTAAGGTCTATAAATACCTGTGAGTCCGGTTCTGCGTAGCCAATATCTGTAAACTTGGTTTGAATGTGAATTTTTCGTTTCGTTTATTTTTTTTTTTGGGATATTGTGACATTTTTCATAAAATTTCGAATGGATCTTTCGAAAATGAATTAAATTAACATTAAAATACCGAAAATTGCATGTCGATATCTTTTTTCTGTACCAAGATATCTTAAAAAATGTGTAAACGGCCAGGGGCGGATCATGCCCGATGGTTAACGATCTGTAACTTTTACGGGGACAATCTGTACAATCTGAAGATAGCGGAAATGAATTTTTTAATAGATTTTTTGACAAAAAGGTACACTTTGTACAAGTCGATAAAATTTATGGTTTAGGAGATATTTAGATTTATAGATCGGTGATATCCGTTCGCTATTCTGAAAAAAAAATTATCATAAATTGTAATTATTCATGGAAAACACAATCAAATTTTCCTAATTTCGTGTTTACCGGTGTTTCATATACTTAAGATATCTCCCAATAAAATAATCACTTGTATTTAATTCAGGAGAACGCGGTGGCCATGAAAATGGATGTTTTACATCATTTTGGTCTCCATAGTGCATGAACCATAAATTTAATGAAATATTTTCATGGTCGCAAGGTGTGAAAATTGTTTTTAAGGGGTGAAAACCACCCCTTATCGAAAAAAGACCAAATATATGCAGTTTTTCATACTTTTTTTTTTCAATTCGAATGTTTTACGTTTGTGCAGCATAAATATCTTAAATGTATAATGGAAAATTTATATATTTTGATAAATCAACCCTTAAAAATCTTTAAAAACTACCCTTAAAACATAGCTATTTCATTTTTAGTTAGTTTTTATGTAACTTTATTATTTTTGAGGTTATCACATCCTGCAAAAAAACAATTTTAAAGGTAATTTTCAGGGCTACAAGTCTATGTATGTTAAAAGGGCCTGAAACCCTACACATTTTATCAATAAAGGGTCAAAGGGCTGTGGATAAGCAATCCTAGTACTATAGTGACAGATTAATTTGGTTATAACTCCGTTAATTTTTATGCTACAAAAAAATTTAAATAATCAAAATAATCGTCATAAAAAAAGCTTTAATTTGATGGTTTATTTGTTTTTGTATCTCTTATAGTTATGGAGGAAAACTGGATAAAAAAATTTTTGAAAAATCAATTTTATTTAATGTTAATTTTTTTTTCAAAATTATGCATTTCTAATCAGCCAAACTTTCATGTATCGTGAATAATATCAAAATAAAGTATTTGGTACAAGACATAAGTTTAATTTTGATTTTCAACGAAATGGCATTAGTTTTAGTACAATTTTTTTTTAACTTCGACTATTTTACATCATATCTCACTAAAATTTCAGTTAAAACGACTTTTATCAGTAGTCATTCGAAAGGTATTTTTAAGCTCTTTAAAAAGTATTGAATGACTTTTTATTGAAAAATGTACCCTCTTCCCGTTATTTGAGGTTAAATGGTCAATTACGTAAAACAAAAATTATTCAAGTATCTATAACTTGGTTTAAACAAAACATTAAGATCTTGAAATATAGTTTATTTTCTTTGTTTTTTTATAAGCTTCATTTTTGTTCATTACACTTTTTTCGATAAAATGCATCTTTACAAAATTATTCGTAAAAAACTGTTTTTTTGACGAAAAATCGTACTTTTCAATTGCGAATAACTCAAAAACTATCGATCTGACGAAAAAACTTTATACGACATTTTTTACTTTAAATTTACTGATCTTACGATTTCCGGTGTTATTTTTGGTGAAAAATTTTCCACCCCCCGAAAAGGGGTGGCATCTCCCCCCGTTGAGGAAGGGGGTGTTACGCGTTTCGTCACCACGTAGAAATCGCTTTTTGGATCCACAACTATCGTCCGTCAAAATTTCAAATAAATCGGTGACGCATTAAAAAATTCGGAGGGGAAACGCCTCAATACCTGGCCTATTTCGGAAAGTTCGAATCCGACACTGGACAAACGTCCCAACTGAGAGTCGTTGCAGATAACTAATTGATATTAATAATGAATTTAAATGGGAAAATTTGTTATTTAAAGCGACGATAGTAGGAGAAATACTTTTTGCGATGTATTAAATATAATCCAAACAAGTTTACGAATTCCTGGATGTTCTTATTGATGTTAAATATTTATTAAATTTGCTTAAATAAAACGAAGGTCGCGGGGTGAATTGAAAAGAATCCTTTATATTCTATATGATACCTAATTTCCTCTTTTCGGCGTTATTCGAGATAAGAAATTATGAACAAATATCGCACGATAAAATTATATTTGAAGAAATTTATGTTTTCCTAATAGTGTGGGTTTTGTCGTATCATCATTTCTCTAACAAAGTTTGAATGTGTACTATAGTGATAGTTTGTACTAAGGTAAGATTCGAATTTTATTCAAATTATTTTATTTATTGTTATTTTTTTGAAATTTTTACATATCATTCGACTCCTTTTGTAAACTGTTTTAGCAGAAATAAAAAGAAGTAAAAAAAAACTGTAATTAATCCTGTATTTTTATACGATAGGAATTAGTTTATTAAAAACTGGAGATAAATTTTAAATAACCTAACCTCAAAGTACAATCCATTTGTTCTATCGAAATCTTTTCAATGTCAATATTAATCCGGTCAATTTAGATATTCGAAGTTACATAAATTCCTATCAAGCTGAAAATCGGTAAAATTGTTTAAAATACAAGTGAAAATGAAATTTGAATGTTCCCCGCCATTTCCTTATATGCAAAAAAATTTTATTCAAGGTCAAATGTGCAAAAAATGAGTTTTTTGCAATTTTCAGCAAAACTGTGAGTTTTATCATGAAAATACCTTAGACAAAAATTGTAGATCTTGAAATTATCTTCAAAAAACTTATCAATACTTTTTTTCCTACGAGCCACCGTTTCTGAGATATAATGATTCAAAGAATAAAAAAAAAACAAAAATTTGGTTATTTCACTTTTTCACATAAAATTTGAGGTTATGTGAAAAAGTTGTAAATACAAAAGTTGTAGTTCTCCTCATTACCTACAACTTTTCTATTTGACTTTTTTCCATAGGACTTTTAGTTTTTCCGGAAATCGCGATAAACAAAAATTCAAGGTCAAATGTGAAAAACATGAGTTTTCTGCAATTTTCAGCAAAACTGTGAGTTTTATCATGAAAATACCTTAGACAAAAATTGTAGATCTTGAAATTATCTACAAAAAACGTATTAATACTTTTTTTTCTACGAGCCACCGTTTCTGAGATATAGTGATTCAAAAAATAAAAAATCAAAAATTTGGTCATTTCACTTTTTTACATAAAGTTTGAGGTTATGTGAAGAAGTTGTAAATACAAAAGTTGTAGGTCTTTTTATTACCTACAATTTCGCTATGTGACGTTTTCCCACAGGATTTTTAGTTTTTCCGGAAATCACGATAAACAAAATTTCAAGGTCAAATGCGAAAAAAATGAGTTTTTTGCAATTTTCGCCAAAACTGTGAGTTTTATCACAAAAATACCTTAGACAAAAATTGTAGATCTTGAAATTATCTTCAAAAAACTTATCAATAATTTTTTTCCTACGAGCCACCGTTTCTGAGATATAATGATTCAAAGAATAAAAAAAAACAAAAATTTGGTTATTTCACTTTTTCACATAAAATTTGAGGTTATGTGAAAAAGTTGTAAATACAAAAGTTGTAGTTCTCCTCATTACCTACAACTTTTCTATTTGACTTTTTTCCATAGGACTTTTAGTTTTTCCGGAAATCGCGATAAACAAAAATTCAAGGTCAAATGTGAAAAACATGAGTTTTCTGCAATTTTCAGCAAAACTGTGAGTTTTATCATGAAAATACCTTAGACAAAAATTGTAGATCTTGAAATTATCTACAAAAAACGTATTAATACTTTTTTTTCTACGAGCCACCGTTTCTGAGATATAGTAATTCAAAAAATAAAAAATCAAAAATTTGGTCATTTCACTTTTTTACATAAAATTTGAGGTTATCTGAAGAAGTTGTAAATACAAAAGTTGTAGGTCTTTTTATTACCTACAATTTCGCTATCTGACGTTTTCCCACAGGACTTTGTTTTTCCGGAAATCACGATAAACAAAATTTCAAGGTCAAATGCGAAAAAAATGAGTTTTTTGCAATTTTCGCCAAAACTGTGAGTTTTATCACAAAAATACCTTAGACAAAAATTGTAGATCTTGAAATTATCTTCAAAAAACTTATCAATAATTTTTTTCCTACGAGCCACCGTTTCTGAGATATAATGATTCAAAGAATAAAAAAAAACAAAAATTTGGTTATTTCACTTTTTCACATAAAATTTGAGGTTATGTGAAAAAGTTGTAAATACAAAAGTTGTAGTTCTCCTCATTACCTACAACTTTTCTATTCGATTTTTTCCATAAAACTCATAGTTTTACCGGAAATCCAGAAAAACAAAAATTTATCGACCCCTATGAATGATTAAAAGATATAATCCGGTCAATTTAGACATTCGAAGTTACATAAATTCTCATCAAGCTGAAAATCAGTAAAATTCTTTTATTTTTAATGGTCCCCGCCATTTCCGTGTATACAAAAAATTTTATTCAAGGTCAAATGTGAAACAAATGAGTTTTTCACCAAAACCGTCAGTTTTATTATAAAAATACCTTAGACAAAAATTGTAGATCATAAAATTATCTACAAAAAACATGTTTATACTTTTTTCCTTTGAGCCACCGTTTCTGAGATATAATGATTCAAAAAATAAAAAAAGTAAATATCAAAAAGGTCAAAAAAATGAGTTTTTTGCAATTTTCAGCGAAGCGGTGAATTTTATCATAAAAATACCTTAGACAAAAATTGTAGATCATAAAATTATCTACAAAAAACGTACGAATAGGTTTTTTCTTACGACCAACCATTTCTGAGATATAATCATTCAAATAGTTGTAAAAGTTGTCGTATTTAATGGTTTCGCCAATAACTTTTCTTACAATGGAATGAACTGAGACTTGTAAGAAATTATCTATTGACGAAGATGTTGCTAGAGTTCGACGATGTTGTTCTGCAGCTTTGGTATTTCTCCTGTTATCATTATACCCATTAAATACAGTAAATCTGAACCAGAACTTTTACAACTTTTTGAATGATTATATCTCAGAAACGGAGGCTCGAAGGTAAAAAAGTATTAACACGTTTTTTTTAGATAATTTTAAGATCTACAATTTTTGTCTAAGGTATTTTCATGATAAAACTCGCGGTTTTGGCGAAAATTGCAGAAAACTCATGTTTTTCACATTTGACCTTGAATTTTTGTTTATCGCGATTTCCGGAAAAACTAAAAGTCCTTTGGGAAAAAGTCAAATAGCAAAGTTGTAGGTAATAAAAAGACTTACAACTTTTGTATTTACAACTTTTTCACATAACCTCAAATTTTATGTGAAAAAGTGAAATAACCAAATTTTTGATTTTTAAAACTTTTGAATCGTTATATCTCATAAACGGTGACTCGTAGGAAAAAAAGTACTAATACTTTTTTTGAAGATAATTTTATGATCTACAATTTTTGTCTAAGGTATTTTCATGATAAAACTCGCGGTTTTGGCGAAAATTGCAGAAAACTCATGTTTTTCACATTTGACCTTGAATTTTTGTTTATCGCGATTTCCGGAAAAACTAAAAGTCCTTTGGGAAAAAGTCAAATAGCAAAGTTGTAGGTAATAAAAAGACTTACAACTTTTGTATTTACAACTTTTTCACATAACCTCAAATTTTATGTGAAAAAGTGAAATAACCAAATTTTTGATTTTTAAAACTTTTGAATCGTTATATCTCATAAACGGTGACTCGTAGGAAAAAAAGTACTAATACTTTTTTTGAAGATAATTTTATGATCTACAATTTTTGTCTAAGGTATTTTCATGATAAAACTCGCGGTTTTGGCGAAAATTGCAGAAAACTCATGTTTTTCACATTTGACCTTGAATTTTTGTTTATCGCGATTTCCGGAAAAACTAAAAGTCCTTTGGGAAAAAGTCAAATAGCAAAGTTGTAGGTAATAAAAAGACTTACAACTTTTGTATTTACAACTTTTTCACATAACCTCAAATTTTATGTGAAAAAGTGAAATAACCAAATTTTTGATTTTTAAAACTTTTGAATCGTTATATCTCATAAACGGTGACTCGTAGGAAAAAAAGTACTAATACTTTTTTTGAAGATAATTTTATGATCTACAATTTTTGTCTAAGGTATTTTCATGATAAAACTCGCGGTTTTGGCGAAAATTGCAGAAAACTCATGTTTTTCACATTTGACCTTGAATTTTTGTTTATCGCGATTTCCGGAAAAACTAAAAGTCCTTTGGGAAAAAGTCAAATAGCAAAGTTGTAGGTAATAAAAAGACTTACAACTTTTGTATTTACAACTTTTTCACATAACCTCAAATTTTATGTGAAAAAGTGAAATAACCAAATTTTTGATTTTTAAAACTTTTGAATCGTTATATCTCATAAACGGTGACTCGTAGGAAAAAAAGTACTAATACTTTTTTTGAAGATAATTTTATGATCTACAATTTTTGTCTAAGGTATTTTCATGATAAAACTCGCGGTTTTGGCGAAAATTGCAGAAAACTCATGTTTTTCACATTTGACCTTGAATTTTTGTTTATCGCGATTTCCGGAAAAACTAAAAGTCCTTTGGGAAAAAGTCAAATAGCAAAGTTGTAGGTAATAAAAAGACTTACAACTTTTTCACATAACCTCAAATTTTATGTGAAAAAGTGAAATAACCAAATTTTTGTTTTTTTATTCTTTGAATCGTTATATCTCAGAAACGGTGGCTCTTGGGAAAAAAAATATTAATACGTTTTTTTTAGATAATTTTAAGATCTACAATTTTTGTCTAAGATATTTTCATGATAAAACTCACAGTTTTGAAGATAATCGCGGAAAACTCATTTTTTTGACCTTTAAACTCGAATAAAATTTTTTCCATACACGGAAATGATTGGGAACATTTTTATTTTCAATTGTATTTTAAGCATTTTTGTCGATTTTTAGTTTGATGGAAATTCATGTAGCTTCGCCATAATTTTTTGGTCTAATTTGACCGGACTATATTGGTGTCATACTCGTCAAACTAGTTTTTTTAAAAAATTCGAAAATTTCTCTTAAAATCGTGATTTTTTTGAAAAATACGTGTCCTAAAGCAGCCAAACTACTAGAATCCATCAAACTTTTCGTATTAAAGTTAATTATAGACGGAAAACGATAAAATGTATCTGCTCGCCGCTAGATGGCATTGAATAATACATCGATTAAATTTCAGACAAAATAAAAAATTATTTCGATTTTCAATATCTCGCTTAATATTGCACTTGAAACATTCAATAAAGAACCGATTTGTTCAGTTTTTCATTTTCTACAATTTTTGTCATTACAAAATTTTCGTTAAAATGCACATTTTCGGAGATATTTTGCAAAAAACCGATGAAAAATTCCGAATTTTTAATTGCCAATAACTTGAGAAGTATTGAGTTTTTTGGAAAACTTTATAGAACATTTTTTTCTCAAAATTAGAATATTTGGAGTCTGATTTCAAAATTTCAGTCGTTTTTCTTTTAGATCCAAACATGAGAAGCAATTTCTATTTTATCGTCTTCGTTCTTGTGGAAGCGCACACACAAAAGTATTTCTACAAATGGAACGGCCACTATTTCGATATTATTTATTCGGACAGACCAATTGGAAACTTCCAGGAAGTCAAATCTCCGAAAACCTTCAAGCAAAAACATGCCGACAGAGGAGGTGAGAAAAAATCCTTTCCCGGAAGGTTTAAACCAATAATTTATTTAGTAGTATAAAACCCGAAACGTTTTTAGCGATAAAAACGTTTAACAATATAAAATTCGGCTCCGTGTTGTTTCAGATCGACCGGGAAGATGCGTTCTCGGCGAATTTCGATGCACCGAACCGTATCCGAGGGAAGAAACGTCGCAATTTGAGTGCACCGCCGATTACCAATGTCCGAGAGGTTTTAAATGTTGCGAAACTAAATGTTTCGTTCACAAAATTTGCCAACCGAGTGTGGATTACGAAGAAATACCTACAGCGGAGCTTCAACGACCAACTACAAAAATTCCAAGTGCGACAAGTGAAACAATCGATGATATTAATGGTAAAACTCCAGAAGAATCAACAGTTTCAGAAATGAAATCTACAACAACAGAAACTACAACGAAATTGATGAATCCCACAGATTCGGAACAAACTGAGACTGAATCTGCCGTTGATATAAACGAAATAACAGAAGAGACAAACGATGAAATAGTAATAGCAGAAGATACAACTGCTTCGATACTAGATCAAACTGATAAAGAAACTACTGTCAGTAATAACAATATAACAGAAGATTTACTGGAAGAAACAAGCAGTGAAATACCATCTACAACATTCCTAGCAAAAGAAACGATGAAATTATCGGGTTCAACAGATGGAAATTCGTTTCCAGTATATACAGATGGAAAAACTAGTGACAGTATTATCAAAATACCAGAAGATTTAGAAGAAAAATCAAGAATTGGAACAGTTTCAACGATATCTTCGAATTCGGTATCGTTATCAACGAAAAGGAAAACTGATATCGATGATAATGAAATAACAGAAGATATTGAAGATGAAGAAAACAATGAAAAAGCATCTACAATATTCCTAGCAACAGAAACGGGGAAATTATCGAGTTCAACTGATGGAAATTCGTTTCCAGTGCATAAAGATGGAAAAACTACTGTCGGTATTATCAAAATACCAGAAAATTTAGAAGAAAAATCAAGAATTGGAACAGTTTCGACGATATCTTCGAATTCGGTATCGTTTTCAACGAAAAGGAAAACTGATATCGATGATAATGAAATAACAGAAGATATTGAAGATGAAGAAAACAATGAAAAAGCATCTACAGTATTCCTAGCAACAGAAACGATGAAATTGACGAGTTCAACAGATGGAAATTCGTTTCCAGTAGATACAGATGGAAAAACTAGTGACAGTATTATCAAAATAACAGAAGATTTAGAAGAAAAATCAAATATTGGAACAGTTTCAACGATATCTTCGGTTTCGGTATCGTTATCAACGAAAAGGAAAACTGATATCGATGATAATGAAATAACAGAAGATATTGAAGATGAAGAAAACAATGAAAAAGCATCTACTGTATTCCTAGCAACAGAAACGATGAAATTGACGAGTTCAACAGATGGAAATTCGTTTCCAGTAGATACAGATGGAAAAACTAGTGACAGTATTATCAAAATAACAGAAGATTTAGAAGAAAAATCAAATATTGGAACAGTTTCAACGATATCTTCGGTTTCGGTATCGTTATCAACGAAAAGGAAAACTGATATAGATGATAGTGGAATAACAGAAGATACAGAAGATGAAGAAAACATTGAAAAAGCATCTACTGTATTCCTAGCAACAGAAACGGGGAAATTATCGAGTTCAACTGATGGAAATTCGTTTCCAGTGCATAAAGATGGAAAAACTACTGTCAGTATTATCAAAATACCAGAAAATTTAGAAGAAAAATCAAAAATTGGAACAGTTTCAACGATATCTTCGGTTTCGGTATCGTTATCAACGAAAAGGAAAACTGATATCGATGATAATGAAATAACAGAAGATATTGAAGATGAAGAAAACAATGAAAAAGCATCTACAGTATCCCTAGCAACAGAAACGATGAAATTGACGAGTTCAACAGATGGAAATTCGTTTCTAGTAGATACAGATGGAAAAACTACTGTCAGTATTATCAAAATAACAGAAGATTTAGAAGAAAAATCAAATATTGGAACAGTTTCAACGATATCTTCGGTTTCGGTATCGTTATCAACGAAAAGAAAAACTGATATCGATGATAGTGGAATAACAGAAGATACAGAAGATGAAGAAAACATTGAAAAAGCATCTACTGTATTCCTAGCAACAGAAACGATGAAATTGACGAGTTCAACAGATGGAAATTCGTTTCCAGTAGATACAGATGGAAAAACTAGTGACAGTATTATCAAAATAACAGAAGATTTAGAAGAAAAATCAAATATTGGAACAGTTTCAACGATATCTTCGGTTTCGGTATCGTTATCAACGAAAAGGAAAACTGATATCGATGATAATGAAATAACAGAAGATATTGAAGATGAAGAAAACAATGAAAAAGCATCTACAATATTCCTAGCAACAGAAACGGGGAAATTATCGAGTTCAACTGATGGAAATTCGTTTCCAGTGCATAAAGATGGAAAAACTACTGTCAGTATTATCAAAATACCAGAAAATTTAGAAGAAAAATCAAAAATTGGAACAGTTTCAACGATATCTTCGAATTCGGTATCGTTATCAACGAAAAGGAAAACTGATATCGATGATAATGAAATAACAGAAGATATTGAAGATGAAGAAAACAATGAAAAAGCATCTACAGTATCCCTAGCAACAGAAACGATGAAATTGACGAGTTCAACAGATGGAAATTCGTTTCCAGTAGATACAGATGGAAAAACTAGTGACAGTATTATCAAAATACCAGAAGATTTAGAAGAAAAATCAAGTATTGGAACAGTTTCAACGATATCTTCGAATTCGGTATCGTTTTCAACGGAAAAAGAAACAGTTATCGATGATAGTGGAATAACAGAAGATACAGAAGATGAAGAAAACAATAAAAAAGCATCTACAATATCACTAGCAACAGAAACGGGAAAATTAACGAGTTCAACAGATGGAAATTCGTTTCCAGTAGATACAGATGGAAAAACTAGTGACAGTATTATCAAAATAACAGAAGATTTAGAAGAAAAATCAAATATTGGAACAGTTTCAACGATATCTTCGGTTTCGGTATCGTTATCAACGAAAAGAAAAACTGATATCGATGATAGTGGAATAACAGAAGATACAGAAGATGAAGAAAACATTGAAAAAGCATCTACTGTATTCCTAGCAACAGAAACGATGAAATTGACGAGTTCAACAGATGGAAATTCGTTTCCAGTAGATACAGATGGAAAAACTAGTGACAGTATTATCAAAATAACAGAAGATTTAGAAGAAAAATCAAATATTGGAACAGTTTCAACGATATCTTCGGTTTCGGTATCGTTATCAACGAAAAGGAAAACTGATATCGATGATAATGAAATAACAGAAGATATTGAAGATGAAGAAAACAATGAAAAAGCATCTACAATATTCCTAGCAACAGAAACGGGGAAATTATCGAGTTCAACTGATGGAAATTCGTTTCCAGTGCATAAAGATGGAAAAACTACTGTCAGTATTATCAAAATACCAGAAAATTTAGAAGAAAAATCAAAAATTGGAACAGTTTCAACGATATCTTCGAATTCGGTATCGTTATCAACGAAAAGGAAAACTGATATCGATGATAATGAAATAACAGAAGATATTGAAGATGAAGAAAACAATGAAAAAGCATCTACAGTATCCCTAGCAACAGAAACGATGAAATTGACGAGTTCAACAGATGGAAATTCGTTTCCAGTAGATACAGATGGAAAAACTAGTGACAGTATTATCAAAATACCAGAAGATTTAGAAGAAAAATCAAGTATTGGAACAGTTTCAACGATATCTTCGAATTCGGTATCGTTTTCAACGGAAAAAGAAACAGTTATCGATGATAGTGGAATAACAGAAGATACAGAAGATGAAGAAAACAATAAAAAAGCATCTACAATATCACTAGCAACAGAAACGGGAAAATTAACGAGTTCAACAGATGGAAATTCGTTTCCAGTAGATACAGATGGAAAAACTACTGTCAGTATTATCAAAATACCAGAAGATTTAGAAGAAAAAACAAATAGTGATGCAGTATCTACAAAAACAGAAGCTACACTAAAAAAGACAGAAACTACTGATAGTTTTATGGAAATACCAGAGGAATTACATCAAAGAACAAGCTTCAAATTATCAAAATCAACAACAACTACTCCCACTGTCGCAAAAACATCAGAAGAAGTACAAGAAGAAACCAGCACTGAATTAGTATCTACAGAATCCCCCAAAATAACAGCTACGTTAAACGTAACCACTACGAGTGTTACGAAAATACCAGAAGGATTAGAAAAAACGACAAGCAGTGAATCTGTTGAAACTACTATAAGAGAAGATAAACAAGAAGAAATAAGTAGCGGATGGTCAAAATCTACGTCTGAAGCTATACCAAAATTATCGTATTCAACAGAATCGAATACAAGAAAGGAAATAACAGAAATAACTATAAATATCAAAGATACGATTATAGAAACTAAAGAAACAGACGCAACAATTATTAATATCGAAACAACAAAAGAAAAATTGAAAGAGGAGTCAGAAGTAACAAGTACGAGTACGATAGAAATATCAACTGAAGGATTTAGCGATAACGATGATAAAGAAAAAACGGAGGAGCTGGAAAAGCTACCGAGTAGCGTTCCGGAAACTGAATATACCGAATTAGTCGAAGAAGTAGATACAGACGAAAGTACTACCGATAAAAATACAGATACCACAGACGCGACTGACACAAAATTTAGAAAAGGATTAGAAATATTGGATATAATCAAAAAAATAATCCACAATCTGCGAAGAATGACGCTTGGAACAACGAAAAAGATAAAAGACGTTTCGGAAGGAATTAACGACGATGTAGAAGATACAAAAACGACAAGAGACGAAGCTACAGATGTTAATGAAGTTACTACTCCGAAGGAAATTTCAATTACAAAGATCATAGATAAAGAAGGTAGCGGTGGAGGAACTATAACAGATGACGAAGATAACGGCGACGACGATGACGATTATGGATATTACAGTGGAAATGGTGACAACGATAAAGGGGATAATGCACCCAATAGACCAGAACTACCATCAGAAGACGATAAACGCGTTATCAAACTTCCCATAAAAGCCGAAGATGAAGACGATAAAAACGACGAAGACAATTATAATTATGGCGATGAAGATGATTACGGAGAAAACGACGATTACGATGATGATTATAACGATGATAATTACGATGATTACGAATCGAAAGAAAATGACGAAATCGATAATGATAACGAAAAAATCTGAGAAATAAATTACGTTTTGTGTATGTAATTAGATGTTAATTTCATTTTTTTTTTTTAAATATACTTGTGGAATTCGTTTTTTGTTGTAATTTTGTATTTATCCGGGTTAAAATTTATGGTAATTCTTTTCAGAATGTTTCTTTATAGCGAACGGATCCTTGGATTGTACAACGATCTAAAAAGTATAGGTTCGAGCAAATATCTCCGAGAAAAACCAAATCTTTTCTTGTATTCGGAGATCTGTAATCACTACAAAGGAAATGGTGAATCCAGGATGTAGTAAAACGGACGAAAAATCGGCTGAAGGAACGGAGAAATCCACCGGGACGAAAACCACCGCAAAGGATTTCATACAACGATTTAAAAAACATCCTGAACCACCAATTTTATCGAATTGAACAAATTTTTATCGAGAAATCGGCTGAGGGAACGGAGAATTCCATCAGGACGAAAACCAACGCAAAGGATTTCATACAACGATTTAAAAAAACATCCTGAACCACCAATTTTATCGAATTGAACAAATTTTTATCGAGAAATCGGCTGAAGGAACGGAGAAATCCATCAGGACGAAAACCAACGCAAAGGATTTCATACAACGATTTAAAAAAACATCCTGAACCACCAATTTTATCGAATTGAACAAATTTTTATCGAGAAATCGGCTGAAGGAACGGAGAAATCCACCGGGACGAAAACCACCGCAAAGGATTTCATACAACGATTTAAAAAACATCCTGAACCACCAATTTTATCGAATTGAACAAATTTTTATCGAGAAATCGGCTGAAGGAACGGAGAAATCCATCAGGACGAAAACCAACGCAAAGGATTTCATACAACGATTTAAAAAAACATCCTGAACCACCAATTTTATCGAATTGAACAAATTTTTATCGAGAAATCGGCTGAAGGAACGGAGAAATCCATCAGGACGAAAACCACCGCAAAGGATTTCATACAACGATTTAAAAAACATCCTGAACCACCAATTTTATCGAATTGAACAAATTTTTATCGAGAAATCGGCTGAAGGAACGGAGAAATCCATCAGGACGAAAACCAACGCAAAGGATTTCATACAACGATTTAAAAAACATCCTGAACCACCAATTTTATCGAATTGAACAAATTTTTATCGAGAAATCGGCTGAAGGAACGGAGAAATCCATCAGGACGAAAACCAACACAAAGGATTTCATACAACGATTTAAAAAAACATCCTGAACCACCAATTTTATCGAATTGAACAAATTTTTATCGAGAAATCGGCTGAAGGAACGGAGAAATCTACCAGGACGAAAACCAACGCAAAGGATTTCATACAACGATTTAAAAAACATCCTGAACCACCAATTTTATCGAATTGAACAAATTTTTATCGAGAAATCGGCTGAAGGAACGGAGAAATCTATCAGGACGAACGTCGGAACGTATAATTTAGAAAAAACAGTTTTGATTTCGAAACTTTAAACTCCTACAACTCAGAAACGAAGGGTCGTACGAGAAATTTTGTTTAAATCGTCGTACAAATAATTTTCTCATTTGAAATACGGGCGGAAATGAAAATAAATATTCGAAAAATAGTTTATTTATATAAAAAAAAACATTTTATTAGTGCCAAATCGATACAAAACGACACTTTCCATTATTTTTATTGCAAATATCGAAACGGAAAATTAAATTAAAAATTCAATTATATTTTTATCGTATTATCACAGTATTAAAGCTACGGAAGACAATTTTTATTAAAAACTACCAACATATTTCAGTTTATAAATAAATAAAATTCATTAAAAACAATTGCACTGATAATATTAAAAAAAACTATCGAAAATGTTAGTAATTTCAAATAAAATATTCAATAGTTACCTTTACAACGAACTATTATTAAAAAAAAATCACAAACTTCACTAAATATATATTAAAAAAAAAAAAAAAATAGTTTTTCCTTCACCACGGTCTCCACATAGTCGCCGAATTATCTTTTGTCTTCGTATCCGACGATACGGAAACTAAATTATTTTTCTGCGTGTAGTGGACGTTGAAATTGTGCGACACGTAATCCAATTGACGTACACAAGCGCCGAGATGCTGCAGAAGTTTCCTACCGGCATCGGGATCCACGACGTCCGATGGATTCGTAATAAAATGCGTCACCTCTTGAGCGCATTGCGTAAATCCCGCGCGAAATCGATCCGCGTACGATTGTTCCGGAGACAAAACCAATTGATGATGACTTTTCAAATTATGCAAATGTCGAACCGTCAATTCTAATATATCGGCTTTTTCCAATTTCGATACGTTTTCGCCTTCGTTTTGTAGAGCCGTCACCATCAGTTCCTTCAATTCGTCCAAACAACGATTTATCCTGGCTCTTCTTTTCCTTTCCAGCATCGGTTTCATCACTTTTCTGTATTGGTACGTCCGAGAAATCGGTTCCTCGTTCAATTCACTCATATTCGTGCTAAACGAAGTAGGCGCCATTTTACGTAAAACGTTTTTCGACCACTCGGTATATATATTAAAGATTGTCGGGTATTAGACGTAAGAATGAACTTGTGTTTTGGTCCTTTTTAGTTTTATACGGATGTTCCTGGTTAACGTACAAGAGTGGGGCAGGTTGTATTATATGAATGGGTAGAAACGAAACTGGACAGGTCCGGCGTCAGGACAAAATTTATACCAATTTAACTGCAATTAATTTTATTATTATTTTTCATTCATGAAATAATTTACCCGTTACTTGACATCGGCAATTCTAGTATATTAATTAATAAATGAATATTTCAACCAAAATCATTTAAATGGCGTCTACAGTATGAAGATACCAGTTCGTATTGAAGCTGAGCTTCTGTAGGTCTTTTTAGCTGATCCCGCCAGCTCCACTTCTCCAAATTGTTGGATCAGCAACTTTTTGACGTACTCCAAGTTTTTATGAAGCTATTCAGTCCAGACAGGACTAAATCCTTAGCTGCAGCTTCAATAAATCCACTATTTGGTTTGACTGACTGACAGAATTTACCAATCGAGCCAATTGGACCAATTCAATGTTCAATATACGAAAAAGAAGCAGACTACAATTAAAATTATTTATATTTAAATCGAAATGTATTAAATTTTATCTATAATCGATTAATTTCTCATATTTTTTTATTATAGGAGTTTGTCTTATATAATTTAACGTTTCATGTACTGAAATATTTTAGCAATTATATTTTGAAATCAAGTATCTGATCAGTTTTTTTAAATCTAAATTCAGAAATTAAAAGTTGTAAAACTTTTTTAACGAAAAGCGTAGAATTAATCTTAGGCCGTCCCTGATCGTTAGTATAGTTCTATATTCCATCTCTTTTTATCGATGTAGTGGAATTGGTGGTTTTTATGAACTGAAAAGGGTGCACTACATTTATTACGTAGCGAGACGGGTGCTGAGCGTGTGACCCAACTATGGGAATTTTAATTTTTTTCCCCTTCTGAATTGAGCGGGAAAAAAATATTTTTTTCTCAACACTATATTTTTTTATGAAATAATAACATTCGTCATTAGAATTTCGTATTAAATTCTGAATAACGGCGTGGTTTGTAACAGACAGACATCGACATTTTCTTTTTGTATATACTCGGTAAACGTATTTTATAAATCATTATCATAATTTAACTCACACAGCTACTTGAATAATTATTAATATAGTTCACGTTCCCATAGAAACTGGATTTTGCCGATTAACATTTTTAAAACTAAACCTCCTACACTGAGAAAACACATTCTTGATTTCGGACTTTGGATTTAAGAATTAAAAATCATTTTCTTATTCGATTTTTCTTGTTTAGCATGTCAAAAAAACGTTTGTCTCGTTAATTATTCGTACCTACAAAGTGAAATTAAATCGTCAGTGGACAAGTAATGAGAAAAAAAACTAATAGAGTATCAGGGACACAGAAAATAGTTGTATATCATCTAATGTATAACTAAAATTATCAGGAGACGGAACGGGTATTGAGGAAAAACTGATTGAAGATCAGGGGCACAGAAAATAGTGGTATATCATATAATGAATCGATAAAATCATCAGGGGACAGGCATTGGTAGAGAATTAGGAACGCAGGAGATGAAATTTGTACATATATTTATAAAATGCATTAATACAGGTCAGTACTCGTTGTACGAGAGCATATTGGAAGTACTGAAATCTGTTAAATAATTTAAAAAATTACGAATTCGATGAATAGGAAATTTTGTTAATATTGGAGGTCTACGCGGCCTCTAGATCACGTTCAGGCTCCTAGAAGCGAAAATTAAATGAAAATAAAAATTTTTCCGGCGTTTCAATCTCAAGTTTGGTGATGAAAAAACTTTTCTATTGTATTTCTTAGCAATATTTCGAATTTTAATGATATAACGATTCGAATTATGGCGAAATTAACAGACAAAAATAGTAAATAGGTTTGTTTGAACGTCGATTTCATTTTATTTTATAAAAACATCGAATTAGATCAAGCGATTCATTTCTCGGATTATTAGTTTGCATAATCTGTATAAAATTAATTATTTCCGAATAATTCGTGTATCGGAAAATAAAATTTTAAAGTGAAACACTTTTTTTTTCACTGTAATTAACAGACGTATTCGGTTTTTTCGACTAAATAATTGATATTTACGCGGTTTTGAGTAGTTTTGATTAAAGTTTGTTTTTCAAACGTTTTCACGATATGATAATTCAAAATTTCGAACATCGACGTGATTAGTTAACGAAAAATAATAATTTCGTCGTGTTCGGAGACTTCGGCGTCGACCCCCCTATAAAATATTTCGCATGCCGGTCGAACGTCCGGCCCGCGCCAACTATAGACGGAGCTTTCGTTGCCGCCGCCCCGCGAGAAACAAAACACGAGCCGTGATCCGAGCCGGGCACGGATGACTTGACGGAGGGCTCCTTTTCGTGAGACTCTGAAACGAGAACGTTCCCACGAGTGCTTCTATTTACAGATGCCTTTACACCGTACAACACACGCACCACCTGGATACATAGAAAAGGACGGATCTTTTTGTACACCGAGAAAAGTGTTTGGAATTCCGCGTTTGGACGAATTAATCGGGCCTAGGCGAGGCAAAAACACACGTACGTACCGTAAACCCATCAGAAATTGTTTTATTAGTAACAACATCGTACGGACGGTCTTTTGGATGCCAATTCAATACTAAAGAACCGATTTAGAGCACACAACATGTGTCCAATGAATAAGTCCATCCAATTAGAAAGGAGCGTGTGAATCTTTTGAAAATATTGTTCGGGCGCTTTCTTGAAATCGCCAAAGCATTCGACAAAATCTAGAACGAAGGATTATTAAAGAAAATTGGGAAAAAAACCTTCCAAACAACCTTTTTGGAATCCTGGCAGTAAATAAGAAACTTCGACGTCGAATTGGGTATAAACTGTACCGGTCGAAGGTGTAAAGTCTCAATTATTGGTAATTGCACCCAATTCAATCAATTCTAACCAAACTTCTGGTGGGAAATCCTCTAAATATGAAATATTCTTGAGCATAGATCCCCAAGAAGTTCGCCCAACGCTTTGGCTCCATCTCTAACGAGACTTTTGTCCCGACGAATGCCGAGGAAGCGTTTTCCACGTGACCTGATTCTATTTATCAATTTTTTACTTTTTGGCAACAAATTAGTCGATTTTTAGACGAATATTTAAAGTAGATTCACTATAAATTCGAATTATCATTTTTGTTTTTCGATAAAACGCTCAAACTAAACCATAAATTCGATATAAAGTTTTATGAACGCAATTTTCGGTGGAGCAGTTTATAATATGCGTAATTCACCAGAAGCTTCAGTGAAACATTTCGTTTTTTATACGGAACGAGTTAATTTATAATTTTCCGAACGGTAGGTTCGTGACTGGTTCATGTCTTAAGTCGTTTCTGATCGTTTTTTTCGAATTCTCTATTACCATACACCGTGGGAAAGTCGAAAAAATACCTGCAGCAACGTTTCTTATGGAAACTATTAAAATTAGTCTCTATCGTACCACCAGAACGTACCGGTTTTAGTATAGAAAGGATATTAATACGAAATACCAATTTCCTGATTGAAAAAAATACTGTACAAGCTCAAAACTATCGATATGAACAATTTTTTATTGGTGGTCACACAGACATCGATTATTGAGGTGGATACTTCAAAAATTCGTTACGTCTGATCGTAAATTGCAATTGCGTGAGATTTCTGAGGCTGTTTGCTTCAATATTTGACCATGAGACATCAGAATCGATCGAAAACAACGTGTTGATTATTAAAATCCATATTTGGACTGGGATGGATCCACCGTTTCACTTTCCAAAAGAAAAAGGCAATCAATAGTTATTGGATCCATCGTATAGTCCAGATCTGACCCCCAGGCATCTAAATCTCTACTAAAAAAATTTCCTACTTTTCAAAAACACCAAAAAACATGCCATATTTAGTCAAAACTATTAAATTGAGCCCTGCATTTCTGTAATCTGGGTTTTTCTTAATTAAACCAAAAACTAATCGTTTTATGAAAAAACGTTTCGAATATAATTTGTAGAGTTTTTCTTGCTAAAAATATTGAATTTTTTAAAATTTCTGTATCATAAAAATTGTACGAGATACATTAGTTCAAAGTTCAAATATTGGTAATGCAACCCCTTTGAACCGCACCCTTTTCGAAACCGGGGGTTTATAAAAGTTTTATTTGATATGTCGTTAAAGTACTTGAAATTCCCTACGAAACGTTTTTTATAAAAAGTTTCTAGCTTGAAAATTGAGCGAGTTATTATCGAAAAACTACTTTTTTTTTTAAAAAAATTTCGTGACACAAATTTTGAATTATTGAAAAAAGAAAAATGTGAAGCTGCATGGACGACAATACAAAGAAAATATTAGTAATAACGAAAAATAATTATTTTCCAAATTAATTTCTTTTTATTTCAGTAAAAAAATTTAACTACAATTTTTGCTCATTGAAAATAATAAAACTGTAGTTGAAATATCTAAAAATATTCTCAAATCAATATAAATTTACGAATAATACATTTAAACTTCATAAGGGGTAGTTTAAACCCCCAAAATACAAAAATCATGATTCGGTATAGGGAAGATTTCGTAGAACTTGAATTCAAATTTTTATAAAAAATAATTCATTTTCATCCCTAAAAAATAAGAATCCCCCGTACATTTTGAATAAATAGAGCTTGAATTAAAATTTTTATAAAAATCGAAGTTTCATATTTTTTTAAACCGCTGATTCCTGGACTATTTTATTGTTGCTACGCCCCTGCCTTTTCGTGTTCAATATTTGACCACATCCATTTAATATAATATTAATAGCGAGATGCTACCGATGTATATTCAACTTTTATAATATTGCAGCGTTGTATACAGCTCGTTTAATGGGTGTGATTATGTACAAGTGCCCGACATTATAAACAATTTGTATTCTGTGGGAAAATCTTACAATAAAAACAAAAAAAACTAGACGTAGGATTATTCTAGAATCGGTTTAAAGTACGGTGTTTTATCTAAAGGCTTGTTTCTACTAAGAATAAATCGGATGGATTTGAGTTTCTAATGATTAACAATGATAATTATTAAATAAAAAAACAACTTTTATATAAAATAAAATCGACAAAATGAGGCGTTTAATCACGTGACATTGAACACCAATCAGAAAAGCGTGACGTCACACGTTGCGAAATATATATTTTCGTATAGTCATTTCGAGTTTTCAACAAATATTGTTAAATTAATAAGTTCGTTTTTAGTTGAATCTTGAAAGACAGGTACAATTTGCCATAGAATCAGAATTTATAAAAGCAAACTGCGGTAATTTGCCCAAAATTAACGCCGTTATGCATGACAAATTTTTTACAATTAACAACTATTTTTGTTCATCGAAAATCCGCAGAGTTAAAACTTATATATAAATATTATGTGAAGAATGAACAAAGTTTTATTTAATTAGCAATTACTAGTCAGAGAGTCGAATTTACCCACTGTATAATGAAAATACTGATTTTGAGGTTAGCGAATACAAAGTTTCAATAACTTTAATTTAATTAAGTCGTAACATTTTATGTGTGGTATATTATGGTAGATTTTGCAAAATTCATAACTTTTACTGTACGTTTATAAATAGATACATCAAGTTTTGTTTGGTACTTACATCAAAATGATCTTCACAGAAATAATTTGTGGAATTAGTTGATAAAGTAACAGCATTTTACCTCCTTGCCCGTTTTAACCACTTTCTTCGTATCTCTTTATTGTTTGGAACGTGTATGAATAATTTGTCTGGCGTTTTTATCGTTGGATTTCCACATTAGGGCACTATACAGTATTTATAATACGAGTTTATTATTTATTAAAAAACACAATTAACTGTAGTAAACAAACACTGCTGTTTCGCGAGGCGTTACTTCATTCAAGACGCCATGACAGTGGCCTTTTTCACGGTGAATTTCAAGTTCATTTCTAAAAACTCAAAATACTAACGTATAAAATCCATTTTTCTTGTAATAATATATTATTGGGGTTAAATAGATGTTAAGTTATAGTTTTAAACTAATTCCCAAATTTTGTCAACTAGCCTATTCGTATATTTAGTCTTAAATCTTTCATTTCTGTAGCACGAATTCTACTTTTAACGTTCCGTCAATACCCATAAATGTCAAATGTCAAAATTGTTCTATATACAGGGGACGCTATAAGAATAGTAAAAATTTTACAAAACCCGCTCCAGGACCGGCTGATACGGATATTTAAATGTATGACAGTTAAAACAAAAATGGATAAACGATCTTTATCACTTGCTTGATCGAATCTAACCTTTAAATTAGTCAATTTTCAAACCACTTATAATGCTCTAATCATGCTTGGATTTAGTGGAAAAACGTTTTATGTTGGCAGCACTGATACCGACGTTTTATCATTTCTGTGAAGTTTTATAGTGTATTTACTCATCATGATGAAATAGATATTTATGAATTTGGTATTCACGGTATAATTAATTATTGCAATTCTATTATTTATATCTTCTTCTTGTGTCCCGTTTCTCTAAGTACAATATTTTCTTATATTAATTAATTACCGCATACGGTTGACTTGATCTCGAGAATAAACGCCTTGAACTAATCCGGTTTTTAATTCGAAGAGATGGCTATGGATAATTGGACTTCCGGCGAACCGTGGGATAGATGGACAGGTGCTAAAACGATCTCGCTATCTCTCTTACAATCATTTTTATCAACTGTGACGTTGCACGGGTTAACAATTTTTTTTTTTAATAATTAGCAACGTTTGTATATGTAAAAATATGTCGAAAACTACGAGATGGAATATATGTATACATTCCCTGCATCCTCGACCGGACACCGTTCAATCAGTTAACGGAAGTAGTAATCAAGAAGATGGCGGCGTTGCCGAATCGCATCGCTTGCGGTTCTCACGAACCCCACGCCTTCTAGATTTCACGATTACTATTTAAAATGCCGCCGATTTCATGCAATCACGATCGTTGTTTGATAAAGTGGGTGGGTAAAAAGGGATGGTTCGAAATATTGATATTACTCGTGGGTGTTTGATAAAACGTAGTTTTTTGTTATTAGGTTAACCATAATTTTTTTGTTTTATATATAATTTATACAAGTAGATTTAACTAAGATACGAAAATATTGAGTTATTGAAAAATAACGGACTATTAATTTCGATTCTACGGCGTTACTTAATATTTATTTTGTTTTTTCAATGTCGATATAATTTAAACGTGACGAACACGTGGTTTGTAGGTGAAGAATCGGCCCAAAGAAATGTCAATATCCGTGAGACCGCCGCGTCGTACCGAACGGAAACTGACACCAGCACATTCTGTCATGTATTTCTTAAGTAAACATTAAAAGTCCTTGCAAAGGACGCATTTTGTCAGGTCTGCTTTTCGTCTAGTGTGATATACATCGACAATTTACTAATTCATTTGTGTACAATGGTAAAATGGTGACGCCGTGCATATCAATTTACGGCCGGTTCATTTTTTTACGTCGTTGTGTATGCGATGCGTGGTCGTGGGTTTCTTTTTTATATAAGTACGTGGCTAATGCGTCATTTAAATATTGAATTTCACAGAATTTGTTTTTATAAATACTACATAATGTGTAAATAATATTAATACAACATTTATTTATGGAAATATAGTTAACCTAACCTAACAAAATTAAGAAACGAAAAATATCGTTTACCCCCCGTATAAACATATCTGTCAACGTGGACTCATCGTTTATTTATTTGAATTAGTGAATTTTATTGTTAAGTAAAAACTTTTTATAATGAAGTACTTTAAAATTTGAACGCGACTAAAAAATTATTAAGTTCCACTCGATAGATCGTAACAAAACGTTTTCCAATTTTGATTTTTTATCTCGATTTCATTCATAAATTTCGGCTGTGTCATTCTTGGAATGAAGCGGTCGATATAAGTTTATATTTTCTTATAAAAAATAATTAAAAGTAGCAAAAAGATCGTGTGAACGTTCAGTACGAAATTTAGTCGAGGAGCTGATTTCGAACTGTGATTCTTCGCATCGAATATTCCAATCACTACTAACTACAAAGTTATTGATCACGAAAAAGCGGTCAAAAATATATATTTTCCTTATAATTCGAAACGTTTACCACAACAAATGTTTGTTTTCATCGTCGCTTTTTGTACTTTATATAGTTGTGCTTCCCGACTATATGAATCATTAAATTTTTGACATCCTGTTTATTATAAAAACTGGTTTGGTTTTATTGAGAAGTATTATAAAATTCTTGATTATTTAGTGAAAAAAATATTGATGTAACATGATGCCAAAAACTGTTAATTAACCGTGCAAAATTAATAAATATTTAATTTCTATAATAAGAAAATGTCTGCATATATTTAAGTTCCATACTTTGAAATTCGAAATATACATGACAAATTTGAACTATTTCACATTAATTATATTCAATTCAGTTTGCTAATATATTTTTTGATATAAAATAAACCTAAAAACACATAAATGAATCGAGACTGTTAAATTTATATTCATACGAATTATTTCATTTAGAAAAGTCATTTTTAGTGAGGTTATGTTTTTGACGTTCAAAAACAACCAGCGCGTAAAAAGTAGATCTAGAAGTTTTCCTTACATCTTTATATTTATTTCTATGTATGTAAATATTATTTTGTAAATAAAAGCGTCCTAGTACTAAAACATTTTTAATAGTGAACTCAGGAAACTGCGAAATCAATTTATAAATTGTTAATTATCGTCGAGAGAACTGTCATCGAAAATCCGCCATGTTGTTTCCACTGAACGATTTTGAAGTTCTTTTTAGAGATTTACTTTAAAAAAACAATCATTTAAATCACTTTTTGACAGTAGTTTATGAAACTGAAATAAATGTTTATAATATTCTAGAAAATAAAGAAAAATTAATAAGGATTTTTAAGAAAAATCGTTTATCTTTTCGAATAAATTTCGTTATGATTTCCCGCCTCCTCCGTTACTTCTTTTAACAGTATCAGCACGTGGTTCCGAGATGAGAGGCAGGTGGTGCTCGCACGCCAGCACAGCACGGTAGTAGTCTCGGTTCTTAGTCTCCCCGTTCCCTTCGCCTACCCGCAGCACGCCCCAGAAGCGTGGGAACCGCAAGTCGAGAAACTTCCCAAAACAGCAGCACCGTGCCAACACACTTCACTTCTCTCTTTAAGCCCCTTCCCCCTTCTTCGCCCATCCGCCGCCGCAACCATCTAAGAAACTATAATCACGTAATTTCGATAGGCATGGACAACGACAAAAAAATTTGTATTTTAGTCATTATTATAATTCAAGAGGAGATTTTATTTACCATTATCATTTTCTTATCTTTGTCAGGACAATTTTGATTAATACCTACAGGCGTAGTACAGAATTGAAAATCAACAACAACCAAAAAATAGATCTAAGAAAGTGATTAGCTTCCAGTTAATATATGAATTGCAATATGACTTTTGTATTAATACCTGATCCTAACAAGGATAATGTTTAATCCCAACGTTTTTATGAGTGTCAGATCATTTCGAGATATAAGTATATTATAAAATTCGTTTAATTTTTCTACGCCATTGTTTGTGAACGTCAAAAATCGCACTATCAACATTCCTTCTAAGTGACATTTAACGACAATTTACACGTAATGAGATCTCATAACATACACGTGCGTTTTGAGAAAAAAAACTTAAACTTCTTGGATTAATTAAATTATAATCAAATTTTTATTTACGTAAATTTTAGCATTAGCGAGATATATTTAGGTTAGTAAGAGTGATGCCCCTAAATGTAGGCAGCACATTATGCAATTTCTTTAAAAATAGGACACGTTCTCTTAAATAAAAATATTATTAACTTTAAGGGTAAGAAAATGTATTTGTTCACTTGACGCCGTTCCTAATAATAGTTTTTTTACCTACCCTCTCGAACCCCTAAGAAAGATAAAAAGAAGATTGAATAGCCCGTGGCGTGTCTAACAACACGAAATTATCTCTTTCCAACAATAAATATTGTAAATTGGCTTCCCTTTGTGTGAAAAGATGGACGTATTGTACCTTCTTGATGGATGGTTAACGAAGGTTATTTTAATTGATATAGTATACAGGGTGTCCCACGACGAGCTAAAACTATCTGTATATGTCGAAGTACTTATAGGAAAATCATGAAAATTTCTACGTTTGGGTTTTCGGATACAATCTTTTTAACTAAAATATTTTCAAAGATGGCCGACTTCCGGTTCTACCGGAAATCGACTGTTATTTTAAATAGAACACCATATTCGTACGAAGGCTGGCAGCCATGTTGACAATTTGTCATTTATTCACAGCGGTTCTAAACAAGTTCGGATACTGATGATAGGATCAACCAAACAAGCGGTTATCAGTCCACCCAATAAATAGAAGAAGAAACAGTCAGTTAACTAAAAAACGACACCTTTCATGTGGAGTTTCGAGTGAAAGGTTGAATCACAGCGAAGCAGCTAAACCGCGCGGTAACCATCGATGTAAATCGAATGAGTTTGAATTTTAAAAGCGTCTCTGTAAATTTACATGGATGTAGATCGCGACCTACACCCTCACCCCGTCCCATTTGTTCTGCTCGTACTCTAAAACCTGGTTAATTTTTTTATTAATTCTTTCAAATTTATTATTTCTAATCTTGTATATTCCGTATATTCTGCAACAATATTTCCTCGTACAAATTAAAGTTTTTCTGGTCGGAACAATTCAAATTTCCTTGTAAAACTACAATTTAAATAAAATAATTAGTCTTATTAATGTTTTAAAAACTACACTTATTTATCTATCAACACAAATAGTTATCATTTTTCATAAGACGAAAGTGTGAAACGGTTTGTACGGCCATCTATTAGTGAGGGGATCAACTAACTAACCATTTTCTTGACACGAATGAATCTAAGAAGATTTCTATAATTTCCAATTTTATGAATATAATTGAAATACTTTTTATTTGAAATCTCTTTAATGGCTTTTTAAATAGAAATTATACATACAGGGTCTTTTAATTTAGATGTAAGCAATAATTTCGAGCTCTCCATAAACTATACGAAATGTACAAAAGAATTTTCATGGGAATAAATCTACTCCTAAATTCCCATAGATTATTTAATTTTCTCCCTATGTATATTTTTCCCCTCCAATAAAATACAATAAGCAATGAGATGGTGTTTATTGTTTATAACGTTGCACCCTTAGACATCTGTCCTTACGGCACGTGCCCTTCGCCACTTCCTAGTTCCGGTCTTCCTATTGGCCAAAGAGAATGATAATGATAAAAATGAGGGGTTAAATATTATAAATCCGGGGAAAAACTACACGGGGGTTTAGTTAGCCGAAAATTGTGGACCGATATATCGTAGTAGTGTAGTTTAATGTATAAAACGAAATCCAGTGCGTTCTTAATAGTGTGAAAATTGTTTTATTTGAATTTCAGTTTTATAACCTCACTTTTGCTTAAAAATATTTCTTCTGTATTGAAAGAGAAGTGCCGTTTATTGAAAATATTTGTGTAGTTAGTTGTTAAATCTTTGTTGGAATACAAAATTTACTCATTAGAGGTAAATATTTGCGCAGGATTATAAATATTTGGAACAGCAGGACATTCGTAAGTAACATCGAATGTTTAATATTTTGATGAATCACAAAAAATCAAAAACTACGAACAATCGTCAAGATATATTCGTATCTTTTAACAATTTTTTAATTTATATATCAGGATAATCAATAAATTGATAATAATAATTATAATAATAATAAAGATAATACAGGGTGTTTAGAAAAAGACGGGAATCTTGTACAGCCGGTAATTTTATAATTTTTACGTTGCATAGCAAGTTTTTTTTGATTAATCTCGAAAATTGCATCGAAACAACATCAAATATGATATTTTATTAAAAAAAGGATCACTTAAAGGCCAAAGTTTAGTGTACGATGAAAGTCAACCTGGAAAAACTGAAAGGAAGACGAAAATTTGGTTTTCAGTTATTACTAGACACCCTGAATAGTAATAATAACAATTACTGGACCACAAGCAGGCAAAAGCTTAAAAATACAGGTTTTTTTACAATTTATTTCGTAAAATTTTTAGGTTTTTCTCTCCGAATTTCATAAATCCAGAAGTTTTTCGGGTTTATAACATTTTTCTTGAGAAATGCCACAAAAATTTTGGATTTTTTGCCATTTTATTCTTGAAAATGTTTTAAATAGGGAAAATCTAGGTTTTTTCACAATTTATTCCTTAAAATTTTTAGGTTTTTCTCTCCGAATTTCATAAATCCAGAAGTTTTTCGGGTTTATAACATTTTTCTTGATAAATGCCACAAAGTTTTTGGGTTTTATGCTATTTTTTTTCTTGAAAATGTGTCAAATAGGGAAATTTAGGTTTTTTCACAATTTATACCTTAAAATTTTTGGGTTTTTGTCCCCGAATTCTATAAATTCAGAAGTTTTTCGGGTTTATAACATTTTTCTTGATAAATGCCACAAAATTTTTGGGTTTTATGCTATTTTTTTTCTTGAAAATATGTTAAATAGGGAAATTTAGGTTTTTTCACAATTTATACCTTAAAATTTTTGGGTTTTTGTCCCCGAATTCTATAAATTCAGAAGTTTTTCGGGTTTATAACATTTTTCTTGATAAATGCCACAAAATTTTTGGGTTTTATGCTATTTTTTTTCTTGAAAATATGTTAAATAGGGAAATTTAGGTTTTTTCACAATTTATACCTTAAAATTTTTGGGTTTTTGTCCCCGAATTCTATAAATTCAGAAGTTTTTCGGGTTTATAACATTTTTCTTGATAAATGCCACAAAATTTTTGGGTTTTATGCTATTTTTTTTCTTGAAAATGTGTTAAATAAGGAAATTTAGGTTTTTTCACAATTTATACCTTAAAATTTTTGGGTTTTTGTCCCCGAATTCTATAAATTCAGAAGTTTTTCGGGTTTATAGCATTTTTCACGAATTTCATTCCATTTTTTCCTTTAAAATCTTCAAAAATGAAAAAATTTAGGTTTTTTCTAAATTTTTATCAAAAAAACCTCGTAAATTTCCGTATTTTCACCATAAGATTTCATACATTTTGCGTTTATAATAAGTTTTTTTGACAAATATCATAAATTTTCGAGATCTATCCCATTCCCAGCCCAAAAAAACTTGAGTTCCGTTTTGAAAACCGAATATCCGAATATAGAACAAATTCAGCTCAACAATTAAAGCGGAATCAATCTTTGTATCACGTAAAACCCTCAAAAATAACATTCTCGGGAAAAGAAACATTTTTTCGCGGGAAATATCCTACGGGGAAAACCCCATCAGTTCGTTCAAGCCATACAAAGTACCGGAGGTTGTAACAAGTGTACGGAAAATTAAACCAAGCGCCGACTATTGACTTAATCTAAGTCAAATTTAATCGCGACGCGTATTAAAGCTGATTTTAGTGAAAATATAATTACGTTTGAGCTATTTTTACAAAAGGAAATTAGCGACGAACTATTGAAATAATAAGAAAAAAAACGTCGACGGGGAACTAATTTATTGGTCCTAAAAAAGAAGGCCACGTCAGTAATACGGTAGCTTAATTGTATAGCCCAGATAAATGGTTATGATTACTTTCCAAAACACCTGTCTGGAGTTCTCACGGTTTACGAGAAGTGAATCTTGTTGCTTTATTTTGCTCTTCCCCCTCGAAAACCAAAGAAAATAAAACCGAGAAGGCGCTATTCACCGAATTGCTCCTATCGCAAACATCTTGAATTTTCTTCACGTCCAAATCGAAAAAATCGAGCTGAGGTACGAAGATATTTCGTAAATTTCTTCAAAAACTCATTTCTTGAACCTTTTCATATATTAATGCTTCTAAATGTTAGCGATTTCGAGTTTGTTTGGGTTTAAAATTAGTTTTTTTGAAAAATTTTGCGTTCTCTCGAGCAGATATGGTTGTGGTTTGCTGTTATTGGCCATAGTGAGTAGATTGTATCGAGTTGCGATACAAAATGAAGGTTTTCTTCAAATGTGGTTTCCATTCTAGCAGCCTGGTTGGGGATCGGTGATGGAAAGCACTTTGAAAACGTGCAGGAGCTCAGTAATTTTTTTCCATGATGGTGGGTAGACATCGTACGAAACTTATTGGTGTCGTATCATCATAATTTGTAATGGAGGACGGTAGTTAAATGTTTAGTTTAGTGAGAAATTAAATATTTTGTAGATTAAAATCAAAAAATTTTACTAAATTGGCAATAATATTGGGTATAAATCCAGAAAAAATGGCATAAAAACCCAAAAATTTTGTGGCATTTCTCAAGAAAAATGTTATAAACTCGAAAAACTTCTGGATTTATGAAATTCGGAGAGAAAACCTAAAAATTTCAAGGAATAAATTGTGTAAAAACCTAGATTTTCCCTATTGAAGATATTTTCAATGAAAAAATGGCATAAAATCCAAAAATTTTGTGGCATTTCTCAAGAAAAATGTTATAAACTCGAAAAACTTCTGGATTTATGAAATTCGGAGAGAAAACCTAAAAATTTCAAGGAATAAATTGTGTAAAAACCTAGATTTTCCCAAATTAAGATATTTCCAAGAAAAAATTGGCAAAAAACCCAAAAATTTTGTGGCATTTATCAAGAAAAATGTTATAAACCCGAAAAACTTCTGGATTTATGAAATTCGGAGAGAAAACCTAAAAATTTCAAGGAATAAATTGTGTAAAAACCTAGATTTTCCCAAATTAAGATATTTCCAAGAAAAAATTGGCAAAAAACCCAAAAATTTTGTGGCATTTCTCAAGAAAAATGTTATAAACTCGAAAAACTTCTGGATTTATGAAATTCGGAGAGAAAACCTAGAAATTTCAAGGAATAAATTGTGTAAAAACCTAGATTTTCCCAAATTAAGATATTTCCAAGAAAAAATTGGCAAAAAACCCAAAAATTTTGTGGAATTTCTCAAGAAAAATGTTATAAACTCGAAAAACTTCTGGATTTATAAAATTCGGGGACAAAAACCCAAAAATTTTAAGGTATAAATTGTGAAAAAACCTAAATTTCCCTATTTGACACATTTTCAAGAAAAAAATGGCATAAAACCCAAAAACTTTGTGGCATTTATCAAGAAAAATGTTATAAACTCGAAAAACTTCTGAATTTATAAAATTCGGGGACAAAAACCCAAAAATTTTAAGGTATAAATTGTGAAAAAACCTAAATTTCCCTATTTGACACATTTTCAAGAAAAAAAATGGCATAAAACCCAAAAACTTTGTGGCATTTATCAAGAAAAATGTTATAAACCCGAAAAACTTCTGAATTTATAGAATTCGGGGACAAAAACCCAAAAATTTTAAGGTATAAATTGTGAGAAAACCTAAATTTCCCTATTTGACACATTTTCAAGAAAAAAAATGGCATAAAACCCAAAAACTTTGTGGCATTTATCATGAAAAATGTTATAAACTCGAAAAACTTCTGGATTTATGAAATTCGGAGAGAAAAACCTAAAAATTCCAAGGAATAAATTGTGTAAAAATCTAGATTTTCCCAAATTAAGATATTTCCAAGAAAAAAATGGCAAAAA